>NC_133902.1:50957504-51055004 GCF_964199755.1 Larus michahellis
GAAATCGCTGTCAATGTCTGGCTCCGTCCTGCTTGTGCAAATAACTTCTGTTCTCTGTTGCTTACCTTCTTTATCCATGAAATGGTGCTAATAGCACCTGTCTTCCTTACTGTCTTTTGTCACTGGTGGACGAAAGGTACAGCAAAAGTAGAGAAGGTAGGAGCTCAGCAATATTTGTTCTCCTGATCATAGTCTGTGTTCACTTGGTTTGTTTCTGTCTCAGGAAAAGGTTGAGTTTCCTTTCAACAGCTTTGTACTTTGCTTTTGGTGGGCCTTTAACTAATATAGCAAGGAAAGTGTCTCTATTGCATGTGATCTCTTAGGAACAAATTATTTATAATACCTGTATAAAGTCAAAAATAGCTTAAAAAAACCTAAGGACCATAAGGACATAGTTATTTTTTGGTATTCAACTGGAAATATAGTATGAGCAAAATGATCACGGAAAGCTAGATTCAAATAATGCCTTACTTACGGTATCTGTCCAGAGCACAGAGTAAGTATTAGTGTGTGTTATATACAATTCAGGAAACATTCTCTTTGATAGGCTGGCAACCAAAGAGATTTATTCTTCCAAAACCTATTCTCTGTTTTGGATTATCTCAGAAGAGCCATGATAGAAAATAAATACAGTCTGTTTTTATTTGTAATAAACATGATCTGAAGGATCTTGGCCTGCAGTCAGTATTTTCCAGAAGAAAAGAGAATAAAGCCCCAAAAAGGGGGTGACAAATGCTAAATGAGGAATACCCTTAGGAAACGGAGTTTTCTCTGCCAGGGGAATACCTTTCAGATGTCTTCAGCATAAGCTCTTCCTCCTAGAGGCCCAGGAAATTTTACCATAAAATTCAGTAAAAGGAAGATAAAACTGATACTGTGGATATTTGAAAATATCAACAAGTAGGCAGGGAGAAATTTGACTAATGCTGACAGAAATGTAAATATATCAAATAGTTTTAGTTTGTATTAGGTTTGGAAACATTTGTAGGATATTTGCATTATTACTGTAAATTTTCTTGATATTTTTGGTTCGTTCTTGATATTTTTTTTCCTCTTCTCTCTCCCCTCTGTCTTGTTATCAAAGTGTAACTAACAGTATTTGCCAACAAACAGGTACATCTTGAATTTTTCTTGCTTCAGTTGCATTCCAAATTTTTGTTTTCCATGTATGTGGTATAATGACCAGTCCAGTCCAGGTTGCCCTTCTTTATTTTTAAGAATTGAGATTTCTTATTGAAGCATTTTAAGGGCCAGAAAAATACTGAATTAGCATAAATCAGTGCTGCTATTTTTAATGCCAATGGAGTTCTGCTAGTTGATACCATCTGATGATCTGACTTCTGACTTTTTTTAACTTTTTTTCTTTTTTTTTTTTACTATTTAAGTAAATCTTTCATGTTAGGCCAGCTCAGGTTTTTTTCTTGGGGTGCGTGGTTTTGGTTGTGTTGGTTTTTTTTTTTTTTTTTTTCCTCCAATAAGAAAACATCTAGTCCCTTTAAATAATTTTTCACACTTTATCTTCTTCAGAAGCTGTAAAGTTTTGATTTCATATGGTGCTGAGCCAGCAGTAGTGGTGTGTCCAGGATGCCACGGACCTGACAGCTGTGCTACTCTCCTGCTGTTAAAAACACAGCACTGTCAACAAAACTGCAATAGGGTGTTTGATTACCTGTTGTTACTATTTTCTCACAACACCTTTCAAACCCTTTTTGATTAGTGCATAGGGCGACTGGTTGGTTGCTTCTGAAGTAATTTGCACTGAATTGCATTCTCCTTCTGTGCTCCACCATTTACTGAGATACTTACAACCTGCTCGGGTCCTAGTATTTTGGCTACACTGTTCAGTAGTTCATGCGGATTTGGAACGAGATCTCCAGCAGTGAGGTCTATGCTTTTTCACCTCTGTTTGTTGTGACAACTTTTATCTTTCCCTGTTAATAACTTCGGTCAAATTTATTTTAAAGGAGTCACCGAGGTCTTGCCTAACTACCGTGCCACAAACACAAGCCCTCTCCATCCAGGTAGAGACGTAGTGTAGTATTCATACTGCTTAAATTCAGCATTTCCTAAATACCCTGAATTAGGCAATTTGTCTCCCCAGGCTTATATTTGAGAGAGACAAAGTCTTTTTGGAAAGTGAGTCAGAGCAAAAGCCTAAAAGGGGGCTAAGCCATCCCCTGTAGAAGGCTGTTTTTTTCCACTTGCCCTGTGTAAGGAATGGGGAGAGAAACCTCCTCCTTTAGGTCGTGTGGGCCACCGACTGAATCAGGGAAAATGAGGCTGGAGGGGAAACCTTTCCTGTAATTTATTTTCTTCTTAAATCTTGGATGAAGAATCAGACGTTCCTAGGGAACGGCTGAGTAACTCATTCTTAAGTTTCCACTGATGATGAGACTGTGTCTTAGACTATTGATTTTTGTGTGCTAATTACACTGTCCATTTTCCTGATGGCCAGCCTAAACATTTCCTTTCTTGGCTCAAGTCTGTTGCTTCCCTGTAATCCATAATGAAGATGGAGAGCATCCTCCTATGATGCATCTTTTTGTTTTTTTCATGATGGCATGGTATTAATGACTCATGCTTGCTTGTCATCCATAATTGGTCCTTTTCTAAAACTTCATACAGATGCACATTTCTCTGATGTATTGGGTTTTTTTACCTTCCCTCAGTGAGTTGCATCCTTTATTTTTGACCTCTTCCCCAGTATGTCAATTTTCTGTCTTTGCTCATCTTCAGCCTTTCATGCTTACAGCTCTTACGAGTTTGTGCCATCTGGAAATTTAATAACTCTGTTCTCTACTATGCCATTAAGGTTATTAATGAAAGGAGTGGACAGGCCTCGGTATCAGAGGATCCCACTTGATACGTCTTTCTAGACTGATGCTGGCCCAGTGATACCTACACTTCAAGGATTTGTTAGTGCTCCCATTTGGGTATTTCTTGCAGATGACTGCACTGGGTGAGAGTGAGCGGTGACTGCCCCAAGATGTGCCCCGTTACTCCTGCTCCTACGATTTGGGAGGGCAGCGATTCCTGTACTTTCCGGTGGTTTCTGACTTGCTAACACACAACTTCCTGCTCTTGAGCCATTGCCTGTCGAGCCAAGTGTTCTTATTAACCTGGTACTTCCCAATTTGCTTGAATGTGAAATCTCATCAGGTACCCTTTGGAAATCTGAATATGCTTATATTTCCACTTTATTTCCCTTATCTAAAATGGTAGTAGTAAAAAAAAAAAATGTGGCAGATTAGTTCATTAAATATAACCTCCAGTGCTTTAAGCCGCTCTCAAACTCTGTATTTATCAAAAAGCTCCAACAGATGGAACATAGTTATAGCACCATCTTAGGATCTGGGAAATCTTAAATGATTTTTTTTTTTATTAAGCCACAGACTCTTCTCTCATCTTGAGTCATTTAATCTCCTTATTGCCTGAATTCCCTTTTTGTAATTTGAGTTAAGAATGCTTGCTCCTCTTTCTTTTATTTGTTCTCTATTCCAACTTCAAGGACAAGGACTTTGTTTTCTAAAGCATTTAAAAACGTGGGTAAAACAAAAAGTCTGTCTCAAGCAGATTTTAAGTGTTTTTCCTATTTTAGATGTTTTCAGTTTATTGAGTTATATTTTTCCTAGTCACTTCCTTAAATCACACTCGTAAGAGATAGTTACAGATAGTCTGTTCAAGACAATCCTGCAATTAGAATTTTCTCTAGCAAAATGTTACTGTCTTCCTAGAACAGCTTTTCTGGCCAGCTAAGGTGTAGTTTTATGTTCCACTACTGCTACTTTACTAATTGTTTGGCCAGAATATTAGTGTTTTTATTGAATAACGGAAGGGTTTCAGCGATAGGATCACATTCTTCATAAGAACAAGAAAATTCTATTTATTACAATCAGTTACCTACTCTGGTATAACCCTGTGCTCAGACTTTAATTAATCTAAAGGTCTGATACTCTGCTTTGGAGAGAAGTGGGGATACCTGTTGTAGTACTATTAGGGAGGAGCAGATGTGGATATTAATGTGGATGCAGATGGCAGTGGCAGGGGCTGTACAAACATAGAAGAGACATCCAGTGTCCCTCAAAGTTCAGTCTCAGTTGTGGTTGAAGGACCACATAGAGACAGAGACTAAACCTGGCTCCGTGCTGCTCTACTCCAGTATGGTCCAATGTTCTCAATTCAGCTCAGGCTAAACCATGTGCTGACAGAACATGAGCCAGCAAGGTAAAAGGCGGGCAGCTGGACTAGATGATTGTTGTAGGGCTCTTCCAACTGAACTATTCTATTCTGTATCAACCCTGTAATTGTTTTGTGTTCTGCCTAGAAGGGTTCGCGGTCAGCTGGAAAGACTGTGCATGTCTTCTCAGTCAACATCCCACAGAAATACCTTACGGAATTCCTGTTGTTATCACTACGGGGATAACAAACAGAGGTGGACTGACAAAGGAGCAAAAAACCCTAGAACTTGATGTTTATAAGCAACTCAAACTCTAATGAAACTTATTCTCCCTCCCCTTCAGAATACCCAATCATGGTTGCTCACATTGAAATAGGGTGTTTTCAGCTGCTTTTAAATGAATTTCAAAATAATCTTGGAGATAAACTTTTCTGGTACATGCTCAAGAGTTGTCTGCAAAATATCTGCTTAGCAAAACCTGGTGTTTTAACATAATGACCTAAACATTGTAGTTTCCAGTGAAGAGTCATTCCTGTAATTCTGTTCCTTCTATTGGACAGAAGGAATCAATAATAATAGGTTTTAGGACTTATGCTGTATAGGCATAAAATACATTTTTATGCAATGCTATATTTGAGTTTTCACTGTGGGGATTATATTGGAAGATTAGACTGAAAATGTATTTGTTTTAGCAAGCAGATTTCATAGAAGTTTGAACTGTAGAACTCAACGCGTTTATCTGGTGAAGCGAAGCCTTCCGATGATGGTGATTACCAAATCTGAAATGCAAAGAGTAAGTGCTGTGTTGGGTGCTTATTCATAGTGCATAGTAATCTTTACATGATGGCTTCCCTTGGGATGTTTTACAATTCAGGATAGTATGCAAGAGCTTATAGTTTTTCTCATCAGCTACCCTTTCTGCTTATAAATTCTATGTAGGCTATATAACCATAGGAGAATATCTTTATTAAAACAAGCTACTAGATAAATAAGTTTCCCAGTTACAATCACAAATACGTATGTCATTAAACACACTGGAAAGGCTGAACACATTGCAGCCGTCTGTCAATGCATTCTGTATAACTCCGATTTATGTTAACATCAGAAATCTTCTGGTGTGAACATATGAAACTAGACTATGCAATGTCATGGTAATAAATGGAATACTTTTCTGAACTCTGCTCCCAGATCTGGATTCTGCCTTTAAAACCAGTCCCTGAGGTGCTCTGTGTTGGGCACAACTGGGTGATGTGAGTGACCGTGGTGACAGTATGAGTCTAGGAAGACCATGCTTGCTTTCTGTAGGGACTACCTGGAAAGTACCATGTCCTCTTTCTTGACCCGTTGTATCTGCTCTGTGGGTCTTGGATCTGACATCTGTTTTATGCAACTCTCTGAACTTTGACATTTTCCATAGATGTAAGCCGAGGTGAGAAAGGAAGAACAGCAGCTTCGTCCATTCCGTCTTGCTTCAAGTCCAATACTTTAGATAGAGCGTGCCTTGCAGGAGTCCATTAGTTTTCTTGAATCTATTCCTGTCTTGAGAGGATGATGTAGAGAAACAAAGAATCCATCAGTCTTCATGCCTTTAATTTGGAATAATTGTATTTCAGGCCACTCTGGGTTATTAACGTTTTGCCATATTTTTCTACCTTCCTCTGCTCACGTCAAGCATTATATTTTGTGATCATTCGTTCCTAAGTGAATTCAGTCTTCAGTGCCATTATTAATCATACTTCTTTATATCACAAGGTAGCTGCATAGAGTTCACTAATACTGGTTAACTGATACTAGGTTGCTCCATTTTAGTGTCAGTCCTCAAGCGTAACTTTTAGTAACTTGCAGAAATTTTAAACGACGTGTAACTTTTGCTAGGCATCTCAAACTGAAGCCCCCTAAATAGACATTTTCTTCTGCGTCTTGTAGGTAGATGCTGAAGGAGGCACTTGTCCCATTTTCCAGCTCCGTTTACTATACCAGTGCCTGTTTCGGGAGGCTGCTGCTGGAAACACTGCTACGTATTCATTCCAGACACTCTACTCCACAGTAATCAATAACCGTAAAACAAGTAATGATGTCTTTAATATACACTTCCACCTCTATCGCCCATTCTGCCCTTAAGCAGGCTATAAAACAGGATTTTTAACATTTCAGTGATGCTGTGAACCATCCCATCTGGCTTCACTAATGCTAATTATATGAAATTTCTTCCCACCGGTGAGTTTTCAATTCCTCTTTCTTTGTTTTGCAGATTCCTGTCATTGATACTGTGGTAATTGAAGTGTTTCTTGTCTTTTCTTCCTGCTTCAGCTGAGCTCATTCATGAAATCTTGGACTTCACTCTGCTTCATTTGTTTCCTCTACGAGCTTGACTTTAAATTGTTAGTTTAAAATCTTCCTTGTTGCTCCAGTTAGTCCAGAGCAGAGATTAACCCCTTTTCTGGTTGATAAAGGCCCCTCTTTTCTTCACCTGAAAAATGGACTAATACCCCATAGCCAAAGCTTCCAGCTTTAGTCTCAGAAATTCCATCGAGTTTTGTACGAAGAGAGCGGTCCATCCTCCGACTTTTGTTTTGCTCAGAAAAGATCTTTAGGAAAATAATTTCAAACTTGTTGTGTTGCTAATTCTTCTGCTAGCTGAAGTTACCTGAAGTCTTCTGTGACCTGCCTGGGCGATATCCTGCAGGTGTTCCCCTGTGCGCCACTGCTGGTGAAGATTTGAAAAATGACTTCATATTCCCCCACCTTTCATCCACGCATTGTATAGAGGAAACATACAGCGTTTTTTGTCCTTTGCTGGATTGCATGTCCTGTTCCTACAGCTCTACGACTGGCTGTGTGCTATAGTGGTTGTAAGAAGTTGCTGGGTAGTTGCGTGCTCCTCCTCGAGTGTGTTGTTGAGTTTGTGCCCAGAAGCTTTGTCCTCAGTTCTGCCGGCGAGAAGTGCTGCAGCGCCTGCCTCCCGGTTCCGTAATTCTGCTCTGAATGCCAGTCGATTCCTTTTCCCTTTCAGTCAGAAATCATACGTGATATGCCTTTGCTTATTTCCAGTTCCTGCTCTCTCGAGGTCTGCTTTAGCTTTGGTGCATCTAGTAGCTGGCACTTCCTGAACCCCTAAATCAATCCTATTCTTTGGCAGACACAAAAAAAGGAAAATACTGTTTTTTCACAATGCCCAGTGTGGACCGAGTTGTACACCTCGCACAGTATTACAGGTCCTCTGGCAATGTTAACCCAGGTGTTTTATTTTAGTGGCTAATATAAACTGCCCCTAAGTGCTGCTGAAGTTCATTGAAACAAATAAATATACAAGGCTGTGTAAAAATATTAGCCTGTATTGTATAGACACATGATAATTTAAAACTAGTATTTATTTTCCCTATGAGTGCACTCTGTCACAGGTCAGCAAGTCTGATCTCTCTTTATAGTTGTGATTTTACTTGCTGACTTTTATTAAAGATGAACAGAATACTTGATGGCACAAGTTATTTTCATAAATAAACAATAATGGAGAGGGCATCAGAAGTGCAAGATAAAGAACAGCACCTTTAAAGCAGTGTAAGTTATGGGCAACAGTAAATAAATAGCCTGACATTATAAATGTTGAATTTAGTTAGAATATAAATATCGTACTCTCTGCAGACACAAGTGTTCAAATCCTACTGAATTTAGTTGGAGTTGTACAAGAATATTCCAGACCCAGGGCTGCAAGGGCTTTGGCAAAGTTGTGGTGGACAACTTGTGGGCTGTGGCTACGTGTAGTTTTTGTGCAACTTGATTAAAGAGAAGATGTACATTGCAGTGCAAATTGAAAACGTACTTCATGAGATGTGTCCTCAGATATTATTTTTTTTTATTTCATTTTTTAAAAGAGGTTTGTTGGCTCTTGTGATACAGAAGCAGTCTTCTTCAAATACCAGGTCAGACTTGATATTACTCTGGCTGAACTCTATGGCGATGGCTCGCAACCACCTCTCATGATTGTGTTGCATCTCTTTAATCACGTGTTGGGAAGATAGAGGGGAACTGAAATAACCATCCATGTCCTGATAAATCTTGTCTGATAAATCCAAAGCATGATGTCTAGTCACTTCCAGTGCAACCTCAAGACTTATGCTGCTGTGTGCTGAGATTAGCAGCTGGATTTTTCATCGTTTGCTGGATGCTTGCTCTACTGAAGGAAATAGGCTAAAGCTGGGGAGGAGAGGGGAAGGTGGCTGCTGCGTTCCAGATCTTGGGTCTCTGCTGGATATCAAGCCAACAGGGAAATTGGGACATCAGCTTGTCCTGAATAGTTAAAACACAAGGTTGTGTTCCAGCTTTGTGGAAATCATGTGTCTATGGTTAAGACGCTAAGAAACTGAAATTTTAACATTGACTCTTTTAGTACTGAGAAACTATATAAAGAAATATTACAAAAGTAAAGAGTCTTTTGATATTTCAGACTTCAGTTTATCACCTTTTTCCCCAAAGTACTATTTGTTTTATTTTTGGTTTATTGTGAAAGAAATATTGTTTTCAAACACAAAGGCAATGAAATATTCTCTTCCTCTTGGAAAGTCTGTTTCAAACAGATCTGATGTCTGTGCCAACTTCCACTTCCTGAAAATAGGCAAAGCTAAATAAATGGAAAAAAAAAATAATTTGGCAAAACCCTCCCAAACACAAATTTAAAACAGCTAACAATGCGGGGGTGGGGTGGTGGGGGGGAACCAAAACCCAAAAAACCCCAAAACCAAACCCACCAAAAAAAACAACCAAAAAAACCCAACCCACCATATGAAACTCCTCCCCCCCAATCAAAAAACCACCAAAGGTTAAATACTAAGGAGAGAAATTTTCTAATATACGTAAGAGGCATTTTGCTCACACAACCTGTCTCATTAAACCTATTGAAGTGGAACTTCTCCTAAGAGGAAGGCTACTCGAGTGTGTAATTGTTTGCAGGGCAAACTCCTATTCTATAGCACACCGCATTTTGTTAGCGTACTGTAAAAATGCATAGTGGTATAAACATACAATAATTCTGTAATTAGAATTACATCAGGCATAATGTTTTTTCATTAGGAAGAACACTGGCTGGTTATAATAATGACTTCCAAGTGTGTGTTTCTGTGTTCTTTCAAGCTAGCTAACGAATGTCTTCAAACCTTGCACACAAAAGGAATCAAATCTTCAGTCCTGTATGTGACTTAGAAAACTGTCGCATCAATTTGTTACAGTAATTAACATTTAATATCATTTTCACCTCTGATCAGCCTGCTTCTCATTTAAATCAAAACTTGCCGAATTCCCACTTATCAGCAAAGAGGTTAACAGATGATTCAATTCATCTTCAAATTTTAAGTGTCTGATAAATATTGGCTGTGAAAGAGACTAGTAAATTAACTTTGTCGATTTATAGCTGTGAGCCTTATTAATTACCTAAAGAAGAGTACATGTTCATAAGAAGTTGATAAAGTCACAAGGAAGATCTATAATATGTCTTTAAAAATAAAGAATATTATGTGCATGTACTTGTAGATGCATGCCTCCTAATATAGCATAAAGTTGGGTACAGCTCTTGGGCATGAGCGTGGCAGATGTGGGGCTGTGGCTCTCCTGCTGTTGGTGTGCTGCCCCAGGAGACAGTTGATTCTGCACTAGGTCTAATGTATGGCCATAACCTGGTTCATGAATGCATCTTCCATTTTACTACTCCTAAAAGAATTTCAGAAATTCAAGTGAGAGTCCTCTGAGTAGACTTTCCTGTCTCCTAAGCTCTAGGGTTTGCGGTTTTCTGTTAATGGTGTATCTGTAACGTTCTCCCAAAAACAGTGTAATTCTATCTGGGATGGTTTTTTTAGTTAGAATATGCTGAAAAAAAAATAATAAAAATTTAGAAGTAGCTTCCTGCAGTAACATGTCAAGAACACGTATGATTGAACTGCTCCAAAAGTGTTGTTAAAGAATAGAAGAGATGAAAAGGATGAAGAAGGAAGGAACTGGGCGGGACGTTAGCAAAACAGCAGAGAAGGGGAAATGGAGGCTCCTTCATTTCAATCACTAGTTCTAAATATAAAATGACACATTTTACTCTAGCTGTCATACTTTTAAATTATCTTAGCAATACTGATTAATGAATTACAGGATGGTGTTGGATATAAATGAAGTAAATTCAAACCATCTATATCTATTTGCCTTAGTCTCAATTAGAAAATTGGATTCCTGTGTTAGAGAACTAACTTATTTCCCCCCAAAATCAGGATAGCATGTAAAAAAGAACATGATTTACTCATGATCAGATTCGTTATTTCAGCGGTTAGCATTACCCTTCGTGTGTGTGTGTTTCAAATGAAGCAGACCACCGCTTCAAATGAAGCGACAGAGGAAATACCAGTCCCTGCAAACAAGAACAGAACTTGGGATCAGAAACTTTAGTTGTGAGATGGTTATAATAGGAGCAAGAACAAGTTGCTCACCTGACCGTAGTAATCTGTCCCTTTATTGCCTACCTGCTGAAACACTGCAGCACTGCATACCAATGCCCACCATTGCGCGTTGAATGCACAATGCCCCAGTTTGCGTTGTATTCCAGGAATAAAGTAATAGTTCCTGCTTCGGCGAGTTTGTGAAATGCATGTTGTTAACATAATATTAATTACAGTAAATCGTGTTCTTCTGTGTCTCCTTTCCTCACCCTCGGTTGAGTTGCTATAATGTTGTAATTGCTTGATGATGCCAGTAAAGATTAGGCGTCTCATGGGTAATGCCCATGAAATCTTATTTTCTATTGTAGTCCATTAAGAAGATGCTAATATTAACGCAAGAGTCTGAGGTCAGCGTACAGTCCATGAATTTATCCAAGCACACTTGTTTGTTGCACATACAAATCTTTGGTTATAACAGACTTGACTGTGTTTCCTTACAGTGATTTAACTTTCCTGAATCTTGAGTGGAAGCATAGGTTGTGAGGAAACAATTAACATTATAACATGCGTATGGCTTAAGCATTTTGGAAAAAAAAAAAATCGTTACCCATTTTATGATTCCTAAGGTAAGCTAGGAAGATGCAAAATGCAAATTCAGTTGAGAAATCAATGAAGCTCTTGATATGTTTAATTATTAACTCCAGTACAAAACAGTTAGCTTTCCATTGACTGTATTGAAAATACAAGAAAGGAAACTTAAATATTAACATTTCCACTGCAGTTGTCTTTAACACAAAAGTTTCTGCAATTTGTTTTTATAGGCAAATGGGAAACAAAGTAGTTCTGTCACTTCTGCTGGAAGCAACACAAAGCCATTGTACAAATCGCACTCGGTTTCCCCATTCCCTCAGCTTCTTGAATAACAGCGATTAGAACGTCAAGATATTGGTTGGATCCCATGGTCTTTGGTTCAGTGCTTTTTTGTCAAATCACACCTGACAGAAACAGAATTGATTCACGTACCTAAAGGTATTGGCTCAAATTCACTTTTGGTGCAAGTTCATTGACTGAAGAGTTCTAAAATAGAGGATGAGTTCACCTCAATTCCATTGACTGCAATGAGTTTGCATGACTCGAAAGATGCTGTTCAGGTTTTTCCATGAGACTGCCTATTACTGTATTTATATAAATATTTTTGGTCTATTTATGGTCTGTCCAGAAAGGAGGTAAATGGTGTGGAATCAACGTGAGCGATCATAAACAAGCACATCATAGTGCTCTGGCTACTAGATGGCATCACCCGTTTTACAAAGTCAATAACAGAAAGGCTGATAGAAGCTTTGAAAGCAGTTTGACAGCTATTTGCTTCAAATGTTGCGTTGCTGATTTATGTATTGCTGAGATTGTAGTTCCTATTCTATTTTGCCAGTAATGCTGCTGTAACTGCTAATGGCACAACGGATTCACAGGGGAATCACAACCTTGAACACATCTTCATGGACAAATTCAGACTAAAAGTCTTACAATGGTATTTTCTGTCTGCCTTTTTTTCAGGTCACTTGACAGCTCATCATTTTATCAGTCAGTCTGACTCTTCAAAGTACTTTTGCAGTTTAGTTGAGTGAATTTACATAGATTTGCAAGTGCTATCTCAGATGAAAAATTAGTAATGTTGTCTTTCTTAAATGGCAGTTTAATTAGAAGTTTTATAGAGCCCTGTTGGTTCTGACTTTGTCCTTCTTTACAGTGTCCAAATACACTCACTGTAACGTACTTTGGCTGAGTTATACTTCATCTTCCATTGCTTTGTGTTGTATTTTATTTTTTAAACATTGTATGCAAACTGTAGATGTTAAAAGATTCATTTAACTTTTTAAAGAAAATATATATGATGTCAGGAATGCTGTTTCTAAATGCATGGTATCCTTAAGCTAGGGATGAATGCTGCCATATGTTTGGTCTAGCTGGGCAGGGACATGCTCTATGAATGATATTGTATCCCACTTGTCTGATTCAGAGTCCCTCTTGGTCCTTATGGTCACTTGGTTAAGAAATACCACGTATTTATATATATATAAAAATACAGATTTTGGGCAAATGGCTACCTATTGAGATAGGCAGCAGCAGAAGTGACTGTTCTGAATATACAGGAACGGTTGTGGGTTAGTAAACAGCTTCGAACGCTATGAAAAGAACTAAAGAACTGATGACTGCAGTCTCCCTTTCTGTTTCTCTCCTTTATATCAGCTTTCTCAGCAGCTTATTTTGTAAGAACTTCAAGCAAGAGGTCTCTTCCCTTTGCGTTCGAAGAATGCCTCACCTATTAAAGCCCTGGTAGGGGGCCTTATGTGCTACCATAATAGAAAGAATAATTGGATTTTGTTTGTTTTCATTCCAAGCACTTAAAAATGAATAGTGATGAGGATGAATATTCCCTCATAAAAGAACTGGCTTTTGTTCTACTGAAAAGAGAGAATTTTAAACAGCCTGGTGTTATTGTGGGATTACAATAAGAGTAAACTGTGCCTTATGCTGCTATTTATATACTTCTTGATCACTCTACTGGTATTAGGCTCATCCATCCATTTATTTTCCTCTACATTTGTGAATGTAGTTTTGGAAAAGTTTTTCTTTTGACATCAGCCAAAGTTTTCCTAAATTCTCCATTGGCTATTTACAAGAGTACTGCTTTAGCAGCTCCAATGAACCCTTTTTAATTCGTGTGCCCTCAGGACTTGACTCCAGAATTTGTTCCTATGGGTAGTTTTCATGTTGACCTTTCAGGAAATGGAATTCAAATTGTCAGACCAACGTAACTGAAGTAATCGCGGGGAACTGGAAGAGGATTTCCGTGTGGCACAGTCAGGTTACTGCGGGCTATCTGCTCCCACTCCTTACCAGGTGACAGGTCCAGAAGAACTGAGGTGGCATGTACGTAGGTCTATAAACACTTCTGGGGCATAGATTTCAAATTGGAAGGGCACAAAATGAAATTATTAAGTCATAGATGCGGAACCAGCAATGGGAAATAATTTTTTTCCTAAAAAATTAATAATTAAATTGTTAAACTTACTACCACAAGGTGTTCTGAAAGTCAAAATTACAGTTATGTTTAAGAAGAGGTCTGTATAAATTCATGAGGGATAAGTCCATTAATGGTTATTTAAAATGATGAGTCTTATTTACATTTCTAATTCAGCAGATCTGTTAACCGGTTTTTGGCAGAGGATGTGAGGGGGATGCTGACATTGTCCATGCTGTCTTGCTTTTACTCTTTCCCTAAGCGGTTTCTGTTCATTACTTGTCAGAAACGTGAGTCTGGATGGCGTTTGCTTTCATCTTAGCCAGGGTGGCAGTTCTCAGTGTCCTAAAGGGCGAGAGCACCGACCCTCTGTGGGTTTGCCCAGCCTGAGAATCTAACTCACATCCACCGTGTAAATTTTTATTTTTTTTTAAACTTAATATATAAGGTTTCTTGGGGTTCTGCACCTGCGGAACATGTGTCTATATGTTAATCTGCTATTGCATACAAATACGGTCTAGTCTGTTTTGGCTAGCAGTGTCTGGTAATGGCTATCTGCAGCCTAACCCACTTGAACCACCTTCTTTGTATGTCCCTACTCCACCACGTCACTCCGACTGCAGTCCCCCTGATCTCAGCAAGTCTTTCTGACCCAGTTCTCATCTTTGCACTTTATATAGTTGTGTTACATTCCCATTTTTTCATTGTCCTCGATGCATCAAAAATAAAGTCACTCAGCCTGATCTTGCAGATAAACAGCAGACTTGATTTATTGAGCCTTAAGGAGCTCTTTGGCCATGGTAAAAGGAAAAAAAAATTACCTGGCTTATTCCAATGTAATGTTGAAACATGCAAACTATTTAGCCTGTCTAAAACCAAACAGCGCTCCTTCTACGTCAATTCATGTATGCAATTGGTTAATAATAATATGTTTTGAAAGCAAGACTTATCTTGCATTTTAACCTGTATAATCAATCTATAGCCAAGAAATAATGCTCCCAATCCCATACATTCTTCTTTCTGTGAGAAAATAAAGACACGGGCATGAAAATTATAACCTGGGTCTGTTGAGTCAGTTAGTGTCAGATTAATTACTGTTCTTTAAAATAAACCAGCTCTAGCTCCTGTGGGCCATCCTGGAAGGAGGTGGCACCAGAAGCCAATAGGCAGGAGGAGGCAGGGGAACCACAGCGCGTGTGAATGGTTTCTCAGGGGAAGCCAACAGGCTTGGGCTTCTGCGGAGCTCATGGGAATTGCTGCCAGGGAGCAGTTATCTGTTCTCTCCTGAGAGCTGTAGAGATCTCTGGTAGAAGATGGGTGGTGGGATGAGCTGTTCTGGTAGTCGGCAGGGGTTCTGTGCTGGGGCAGCCCATCGTGAGCCATGGGCAGCAGGAGGGCTATCAAATGTGTTGAAGCCTAGAGAAGGAAAAGCACCTGTGTACTTCTAGAAGCTACAGATAATGTGCAACTGATAGGAAGAGAGAGCGAAAGCAGGGTGTTTCGTTTTGCTGATGTCTCTAGAGGCAGATTGGTGGCATAGGGTGAGACAAGAGGCATCGAGGTGTCCTCTCATCTATTAGCTTGTGTAAGGTGGGAGCAGGGAGGGAGGGGGGGGATTCTCTGTAGAAGGAGCTGTGGTTGAGATTTCTCTTGGAAACGTCACAAAAATCTTGAGGGAATGCTTAAGAGTGGAGAGACGGCAGCAAGCGGCAGCGGACCTAGAAGTGTTTCTGTTGAGAGTTTTGAGAATTACGTACATGAAGGAGCTCTTTTATTGGTGGGCAGCTCTGCTAAGGGCGTTTGCAGAATGAGACGCTGATTCTTATTGTCGCGTGTTAACTTTCAGGATTTTATTGTCCTCCTAGTGCAGGGTAGAAAACCAGGAAAATAAATCAATGATGTCTGGGAAATTGTTTCTTGGTGAGTATTTTGTGGTAATATTTTTAAAAAGAAGAATTATAATTAAACCTTTATGCGTATCCACCTTCATAGTCTCTATCCATCTCTTAATGCATTAATTGCTTGAAATCCAGATTTACCTCTTAATGCAGTAGTTGAAATTCAAAGATATCTGTTGAAACTCTACACTTCTAATAGTATGCCGCCTCAGATCGTGGAATAAAGAAATAAAATTACTCCATTTTAATTTCAGAAGCTAATGTATGTTTCTAATCCATCTTCATCCAAATTAAAAGCACTTTGTTTCTAATAAACTTGAGGGTGAATGAGAAATAATTTTGTTCTTGTGACTAAAGGAAATGGGTTTCTGTCCTTTGAAATGTATGGTCTGTGTACAAGTGAAAATGGATTTTTCAACTTGGAAACAGCTTTACCGACGCTTTAAAATGGCAAAGTTCCTTAAATTGAACCTGGAGAAACACAGATGCACTGTTAGTTTTAATAAGTCATTTCATTGTCAGTGACCTAATAATTGCTGTAAATTGTATATGTAACAATAATCCCCGAGTGTTAGTCATTATAAGTAGTTAGTCATTGATGTGACAAGCTAAAAGCGTGAGGTGATAAGGAAGGTGCTTAATTTCAGTAGTGACTGATTTCCCACAAAGTTACAGTATCATAATTTATACACTCTGCAGTAGTTAGAATGGCAACGATTTTGCAAATGCAGTCTGCTTCCAGTGACTCTCACAAATGGAAAAGTACAGGTATGCACAAATACAAAATGTTATTTTAGATTATTTGAAAAATATTGTATCTTGAAACCATCAATGTGTATTAATAATTAAAAAATCACCCATGATCAAGAATGCAGTGAAATGAAAGGGTATAACATTTCTGACTTCATTAGACAATCAGAAATAAGTTCTTGTTGTGTAAAATATGTTCTTAAGTGTCCCAGTATAGCTAACATGTCATAGGTAAGGCTTGAATATACACAAATCCAAACTCAAAAAACTGGTTGGATTTGCTTTTGTATTTTTATGAGTTCTAAGTGTTCTTTCAAGTATTTGCCCTTGACTTCCATCAGTTATATGGGATGTGTGCAATATCCTTTCCTCGTTATTTTTGTTGATCAAATTAGTGATTGTGGTAAACCACAGTCACCACTACTGTCTGGCAGAATTTGATTCACTTTGCCTCTACAAGTACTTGGATTCGCAGAAAAAAGCGATCCTGCCTAGATCTCCATTGTGGTGAGCCAGGGCTATCACTGTCTATGCCAGATGACTGCAAAGCAAGCGCAGATCACCACTCTTCATGAGGCCTTTTAAAATAAACATGTAAACATCTGAGAGAATCAGCTTACTACTTTAAGATGGATGCTATCGCAGGCAGCCTCATATGTGAGAAAAGAGGTCTGAGCTGGTGACCGCAGTGTCAAGGTCTGTAGCCCGGGTCCTGGGGCCAGGTGATCACTTTGCATCTGCTTCAGCAGAGCAGACCTTTGAGCTGTGTCTTTCATGTCTTTCTGGCTTTGGACTGTCAGGGTTAGCATTCTAACTGGTCAGCTGAGGACTCCGTACGAATCGGTTCTGGGTTACCTTAGGTCTGATTTGAGTCTTTGCCCAGTGTCCTGAGAGACCCACAACAGCCAGGGACATCCTCCTAGGGAGGAGCTTTGGTCCCATATCCCAGGCACACTCAGTACGCTAGGTAATATACCCTGGGAGCTGTAATTACAGTGCGGGAACAGATCCCTGTCATCCTTCTGTCCCCTTCAAAGCCCCTTTTTCATCATTCGCCAGACCTATGTAGGAAGACTAGGAGGACAGGATTAATACCTGCCAGCTCTCCTGGGCCATTGCTTACATATCCACAATCTCCCAGCCTAGCCCTAGCTCTCTCATTTAATGGTCTAACTAGGTGTAATTAAATTTAGTATCATATATAGAAACTACTGGCTCCTGTCTGAGCTTTGTCTAAAGATTTATCATTGTAATAAGGTTACACTAATAATTGTGTTGAGTTTGTCTTGGCTCAAAATGGTTTTGCTAATCAGAACACTGTTTGCCAACTTGGTAAATTACCTTCTACTTGTATTAAATGGAAAAATTATGTAAACTGAAAGCACAGGGCAATAACTCTAAAGAACAATAATTTCAATGACTTGAACAGAGATGGACAATTATTTAATAACCTCTTCATATGGAGAAGGACTCTTGCTAGGGATCTGTCCGTACCCTCAGATTTAAACTGCCTAGATTCTCAGTCGTCTTCAAATTAGACATGGAAAAGGAATGAATTATTATGGCTAAATAAGAGTAATATGTATGGGAAAGGCAGTACATAATAAAACTTTAAAATGTGAAACTTTGAGATGTGATGCTTAAGTAAAGCTGTCTTTGTCTTGGCATTAATCTATAACCTGTGTTTAATCAAGCAGGTGAAAACTGTAATTTGAAATATTCTTTTTTCAGAGAAAAATAGCTTTTTTCATCAAAATGGACAACTTGGCAGAAGTTTGATTTCAACAGGGTTGTTTGATGGAAACACCAATTTTTTTTTTTTTTATATCGAGAGTTAGATCAAGGGTAATATTTTCAAGTGTGCCCAAGTGACTTAAAGAACTGAATTGAATTTCTGAAGCTAACATAGGCATTTTACATGTTTTCAGAGTAGCAGTCTTCTAAGGCACCTGAGTAATTTTTCATTTCATAAGAACACCCACACATTTATTTTTTATATTAAATAGAAAGTGTCAGGAAAAATTTCTTGTCAGATCAGGTATTTAACCTAATCTTAATATTCACTGCTAGTCAAAAAAATTTAGATTTTCAAAGAATAAGCGTTAAGAAAAATCTCTTTCACTTCCCGCCACCCCCCCCCCCCCCCCCCCCCCCCCCCCAAAATCAGGTTGAAATGCTAATTGCGGATAAGAATGTGATGAATCTGATGAGGCCAGATACACGAATAAGATCCTGGTATCATAGATATTGTCAGCTCCTGCAGGCCCCTGGGAGATGAGATGCTGTCCTCTCCCTGGTCCAGAGGTGGTCGTGTACAGGTAAGGATTATATCCTGACCTCCTGATTTTTCACCTGGCTGTTCTTGCATCATCTTCTCTGCAGTGGACCTGTGGTGTTTTTAGCTGCTGACTAACACTCTGATAAACCTGTGGTGTACGATCCTGTAGACCATCACCAGTGATGGTTTCTCTTGTTCCTGAGCAGGGTCTTCTCTGCTCGCAGCCCCTGCTGTTGGCTCAATCCCTTGCCGACGGGTCCAGCAATCTCTGCACTGGACTGCCAGCTTTGAGCCGTTATGGGATTACATCCTCCCTACGGGAGGGTATGTGGGTTTCTGCAGTTCTTTGCAGCAATTAAAAACCCCCTATGCTTGCTTGTTCCTTTCTCTCTGCTTAGGAGTGAAAACAGAAAGAAATAATAACACCCTATTGTCATGTTTTTGTGGTGTGACCTTTATGCAAAGAACAGTACTGACAGTGGAATACATTCCAAATGTGCGTGCACACAAACATAGCCACAAACGACTAGCAATAACCGTGTTGTTTTCAAGAACTTTCTTAGAAAATTGTTTTAGACACATTAGGTAACTTCAACTGCTTCCCTCAGACTGAATGTTGTCACAAAAATAATGAAATAATTCTTGTTTGAATTCCAGTAGTGGTCTGCAAATGATGAAGCACATAAATAGTATGAGAAGCAGCAGGAAAAAAAAGGTAAAAAGGGACATAAAATCATAGAATCTTCATGGTTGGAAAGGACCTTTGAGATCACCAAGTCCAACCATACACACACCCCCAAAAAAACCCAAACAAAAAAACCCACAAATAACCTACAATCTCTGCCACTAGAGCACGCCCTGAAGTGCCACATCTAGACATTTCTTAAATACCTCTAGGGATGGTGACTCGACCCCCTCCCTGGGCAGGCTGTTCCAGGGCCTGACCACTCTTTCAGTAAAGTAATTCTTCCCAATATCTAATCTAAACCTCCCCTGCCACAACTTCAGACCATTTCCTCTGGTCCTGTCATTATTCACTTGGGAGAAGAGGCCAACACCCACCTCTCTACACCCTCCTTTCAGGTAGTTGTAGAGGGCAATGAGGTCTCCCCTCAGCCTCCTCTTCTCCAAGCTAAACATGCCCAGCTCCCTCAGCCTCTCCTCACATGACCTGGTCTCCAGACCCCTCACCAGCCTGGTAGCTCTCCTCTGGACACGCTCCAGCACTTCCATGATCCTCTTGTACAGAGGGGCCCAGAACTGAACACAGTACTCGAGGTGGGGCCTCACCAGTGCCAAGTACAGAGGCACGGTCACTTCCCTACTCCTGCTGGCCACCCTATTCCTGACACAAGACAGAATGCTGTTGGCCTTCTTGGCCACCTGGGCACACTGCTGGCTCATGTTAAGCTGTCCGTCCACCAGCATCCCCAGGTCCTTTTCTGCCGGGCAGCTTTCCAGCCACTCTTCCCCAAGCCTGTAGTGTTGCTTGGGGTTGTTGTGACCGAAATGCAGGACCCGGCACTTGGCCTTATCAAACCTCATACAGTTGGCCTTGGCCCATCGATCCAGCCTGTCCAGGTCCCTCTGTAGAGCCTTCCTACCCTCAAGCAGATCAACACTCCCACCTAGCTTGGTGTCATCTGCAAACTTACTGAGGGTGCAGTATGTGAGGGTGTGTATCAGCTTGGTGGAAGATGACACCGCTAGAAGATCTGTTCATTGCACGTAGGATAATTTTTAATGCAAATTTAATTAGTTTCTGTTTGTTGTAAAGAAAGAAGACGAATCCTGTCACTTTTAGTATCTTTTTATTAGGTGTAAAAAAAAAAGTATATGCTGCATTTGGATACTGATGGTATGCTTCACTTTTCTGAGAACCAAACTTTAACGTCCTTGTACCTGCTTGAGAATACTGCCTGTGATATTTTACATTCAGAGATGGAACAGGATGGATTAGCATCAGTTACAGAGTCAGCGAGTCTCTAAGTAATGCTGTATCAGAGGAAGATTTTGTGGGAGGAGGAGCGGAAGTAGAAAGTATTGATGTTAGGTCAGCTGAACATTTAAGCGTGTCTTTAGTGTAGGATGTTGCGGTAGTTTTGCACTAGACAGAGGAAGACTAGAGATTGTAACAATAAGCCAGAAACAAGATAAGATATCTAGACATCAATAACATTTACTGCATGAAAGATCTATCAAAGAAATACTAACAATAAAAGGCAAGGATGTTTTTAGGTTTTTGTTTTTTTTTTCCCCCTTAGCTTGTACAGTTTATGCTTAGTGACCTTCTATCTCATCTCTGTGTGTGGTAGGAATCTCATCTGAAAAAGAAATTTAGTTTAAACTTGCAGCTTCCATTTGTGAATTGAGGAATTTCTGCAGAATAGCTAGCAGTTGCCTTTAAAGAAAAGCACAAAAATTAGATCACTTATTGAAGAGGAGTTGCTGAACTTTAGATCATAAGTCTCATGGCTGAAAAATGTAAATGTATTAAATTGTAGTGCCACCCACTCACAATGTCATCATGATTATTGTAATTAAATATATTATTGTTAATGCATAATATAAGTTGTTAGAATGATAATTAATATACCTTTTAGTTTAACGCATACCTAGAAGTTAATCAGCTCTGCATATGAGAGGGGGGAAGTAGTCATTTGTAGAGAACCTCTAATTAACACTATGTTATTAGACGTACCTAACAACAACAGCACCGCATAAGAAAAAGCTCAGGAAAATAGAAAACAGCATAACGGACCAGATCTTTAGTGAGATGTCCTTGGGGGTGAAGCCCTTCCAAGGCCAGGGGGGCTGTGTTCCTTTCCCACTGCACAAGCACCTGCACGACATGATGAAACGAGCACGATTCAGAAGGATTCACCTTTCCAGGAATCTGTTTTTTGTTGATGTTGGAAACAGTTCATTGGAATTTCATTGATTTGAAATGATCTTGAGTTTAGGGTGTTAGTATAGCAACTAATCGTGTTTGACTATACTTGTTCATCATGTGCTTGATTATATTCATTAACTGAGTAATAATTCCCATGACTCCTGGCTGCTAGGGCTGGGGATGGACAGTCGGCGCGCATGCTTTCTCATGGCATCGGCACTGGAGATGGCCCCACTCAAAACAACTCCTGGATCAGTCCGGATCTATAGTCCCACCGTGGGTATAAACCAGGAGTTTGGAAGTCAATGAAGAGCCACTAAGCGAAAGAATGATAAACAGTCTTCACAGCAGAAAAGCTTCTGCAGAATTTTAACTCAGTAAGTTAAAAGCACAGTCCAGGTGCACAGCTAAATGTTCCTGCTGCTATGAGGGCATCACGCAGCGGGTAGCTGAACCACAATTAACCTCATACTCCTAGTGCATCCCTAAGGAAAATAAGCAGCTATGTGATGATTATGGTTTTCCTCCCCTTCCCCAGGTTGTTATGCAGTCTTTCCCATTCATGTGAAAGTTTTAAACCTTGAGCAGAGCTTGCACAGATCCCAGTGCTCAGACGAAAAAATGCAATGCAAAGATTCTGCTGCACAGACCGTTCTTATGGGATCATTGTCACAGCTGCTGCCTGCTGTGCATTTGTGCATGGAATCTTTGCAAGGCGCCAGGTTTGGTAAAAACATGAGAGTAAATATTGTTCACTTCTTGTATTACATGGACCAAAGGGCAATGGATTTTCAGGCAAGACTTGTGAGTTTCAAACAGTTGTTAAGATAAATACTATATTAGAGGGCACTAGTCATCTTTCAGGATTATTTTAGGTATGTGTTTGTGAAGCAATTAGGATAAAAGTAACTCTTGTTATGCATAATGCATATTGATTTTTAAACTCATGTTTATTCGATATTTATCTGTCTTGTTCCTACATGGAAGATTCAAGATCGTTAGAAAACATGCGTCCAAGTATCCATCCTGAGGTAGTCCAGAGGTGAAAATCATATTGCTGGCAGCAGTATTTAACTTAACAGAACTTCAGACTGTCAGTTCATCACCTCTACACAGAAACTTCAGCTGCAATCTCAGATATAAACACAAATAAACCACCCTTTCTCTGCTTTCTGCTCTTTATGGCCTGTGGGCTTGCGCACTTAATCTGGTTCTGCTAATACGGCAGGAGCTGAAGATTTCTTCTGCCTAAACCAGTTCATATCCCAATCAAATGTAGTGTCTGATTATTTCAGTTTCTGTTTCTATTTTTTATATTCATGTATTGGCAAGTTCAGCAGCTTCACGGCAAGATTTGAGCCCAAGATATGTTTTTCATGAGTAGTCACTAATAGTACTCAAAGTATTACTTCAAATGTTCCAAAAAGTGCCCTTTTTGGAGAAGAGAATTGGCATAACTGAAGCTGCAGGAAGTGATTTTTCACTGGCATGCTCTCAGTTATTATCTGAACATTTAGACCAAATTATTCTTCAGCAGGACCCTGAAATAGAAGACCTGTGATCAGGCTCAGCTGTTTCATTTCCAAGACGAACAGATACAAAATTCTGGGTCTGTTAAAATGCAAAAATTGAGGTTTCCTCAAATCAAAGAGAGGTGGGCTGCAAAATTTTCTACTAGCTACTAAGTGGATAGGAATACTCTACCCCCACGCCCTCCCCCATCCCCTGCTTTTTATTCTTATTTTGTTCTGGACTGTTGCTGAGAGTTGCCACGTTTTGCTTTGAAGGCGCCGTTCCTGTGGGACTAAGCTCTGGAGAAGTGATTCCGTTCACTCTGATGGTCCAGCAGACCAGCCCAATGTGTGCGTGTCCCTCTGGTAATTGGTACAACATTGGTTTTCAAAATAAAAGAATTAAAAAAAAAAAAAAAGAAGAAATTGACAAAAACCATCACTGACCTATAGTAAGTCAGTGAGAGCTTTTAGTGACCTGCTTCGTTAAACGGATAGGCTTCTGTGTTCTGTACTAATTGTAGTTTAAGATCAGTGGTTTCATATTTGTGTATGTAGTGTCCTACCCAAATGCACGTAGCGATGTGCGAACTTGCTGTGTTGAAAGGTAGAAGAGACACGACATGTCGCCAGATTTAGATGTCGTTGCAAAACCACTGTGGGCTGGGTATATTCTGCTTATAGCTACATGAGTAACAATAGAGAGGGTGGGTGGGTTTATTTGTCAGCAAAACATGAATTGAAACGACAAATGTAAAAGTCACTAAGGAAGCAGAAAGTTGGGGGGTGAACATCAGTCAGAGCAGACAGGAATTTGGGCGATGAAGAGGAAACAGGACGGAAAGAGATGATAACTCACGGTGTCTGTTCTACGTACCTCAAAAAAATCACAGAATATGACTTCACATCTTATTCCAGAAAATGACAGGCTGTTGTTGGTGACAAGAAAGGGAGTGGTTAGGCTCAGCAGGACTGCAGATTTGCGGCTTTAATTCCCTGTTCCAGTGCCTTTTATCACCTGACTCGTTTCTTTCTAGATCCATAAAAATATTTAAGAATCCCTATTTCCATTAAATCAGATTTTGTTTAACTTGCTGAGATCTTAAAGATTAAAATTGTTTTAGTTTTTTATCTGCAAAATATGAATAATAGAAGTATATTGCCCTATTCGAACTGCTAAAAAGTGAAAAGAACACAAAAGAGAGAAATGCTTCAAATCATGTGAGTTCCAGAAACGGAAAAACAGATGTGAGAAAAGAATACAGCCTAGGTATGAATCACTCCTTTGAAGATGTTTCTGCTTGTCATTTTTGCATAGAAATGCGTACTTTAGGATACTTTCATTTTGATTATATGTCTAATGAGTACTTGAAGAGCTCTTACACTTTCATTGTAACACCAAAGAAAAAGTCATAGGAAAGCAATTTAGAGAAATTCATCGTCATAAGACAAGCAAACCTTCTACCTTTCCTAAGTGCAGCACTCTGACAATACATTATAGTTCTAGGTTCTTTGATTACTATTGCAAAAAACCCTTCCCATGTTTGCAAAACGTCTTTTGCTTGTACCCTTTCAGCTTTAATTAGGTCTCTTGGGACAAATTAACATAAATTAAGAAAGGGATGAGAAGATTATTAAACATTTGTGTGTTGGTCTTTTGCCCCCAAAGTGAGTGTGCCTTCAAAAGTAAACATATAAAGGATCTTGCGTGGCCTTTGCTCGCCTGAGTTGGGTTGTCTGGTCAGAGGTAGTTTACTCAAGGAAGGGTGTACGCCTGGATTATCAGGGCCCTGCAGCAATTTGAGAAATGCACATCGACTCCTCACACGCTCTACCAGCGGCTGCCCGGCATGGCCTGAAGCCAGGGTACCAGCTTGGCATTTGTGCACTGGTGGTGGAAATTCTCCTCGATGATGTGGGAGCCAACTGAATCCTTATAGCCTCTGAGGTGTAGATAGGCCGTATCTCTTCTATAATTTCTGATGGAGAAAAAGAGGGAGCATCTAAGGCCGTGCAAAAGGTTTGGACAGAGCCTTGGAAAAGTGAGGCACTGTAACTTTTAAAGTGTGCTAAAGGAGAGCATGGACCATAAAAAAAAAAAGTGAACTACAAGAGAAGGAAAAAGAAAGGTATCTTGAGAATTTAGTCAGGATGATGACTTTTGGTGTAATGACCAAGACTTTGAAAGCAGATGCCAGACAAGTCTATTCTCTAGGGAGAAACAAACCACGTGAAAGAAGAGAGAGATCTTGCACAGGAGTACACTGACAGAAAGATACTGTCGATGAAAATGTTTTATATTTATTGTTGGGCACTCTTCCCGGTGAAAGGGGTGGGTCCTTATCTTCCTGTAGTAGTAGAATTTCCATGTAGTAGCAGGGGTCCATCTGTCCTGGTTCTTTCCGCTATAGCAGTAAAATACTTCTGTGCTGAGTATGGCTGATCATAAGTAGTTACATACACCCTTTTCCACAGCTGTGAGTGGCAGATGTGAAAGATGTGGGTTTTGTTGTTGTTTTTTGTGTTATTTTTTTTTAAATGGCCTTTAGGATCTATGGAATTACCTTGAGGGATGAATCAAGTCTCTGAGAATGACTGTGAAAGTACATAGCTTCCTGGTTCTTTATCTTCTTATTTACATTTTTTTTGTATATATATAAAAAGCTAAGTTTAAAATCCAAATAGTGATAAAAAAAAGAGATACTTTCCAACAAATTCTACATTTGCAAACAGTCTGATACTTAAAGTAAATTTTGGTATCTCTGTAATAGTATTTTTGTTGGGATTGAGATTTTTGATGAAAAATTTCCATATCTTTTTGGGTCTTTCCTAGATTTTTGCATCTAGGTCCTCTTCCAAACTAATTCTACTAATGGCTTTTCCTAAAGTCAGAGATGTGTCCAAAGATATCACGATATAAGGGAAATTGGAAGATAAAGCTGAGGGAAGCCCTTATTGGTTTGTATCATATACCTTATACCTCAACTCCAAATTCATTTTTCATAACAGCCACAATTCAGGGATTATTATAACAGAGACGATCAAATTAAATCCTTAATTTCTTATTCCTTCAGTCTAAAATTGTCCTCGCATTGAAACTTGCGTCGTGTTCTTTTTATGTTAAGTAAAAAGGATTCTTAAACAAGATTTTTTTAAGACCTCTGTAGATGTGTATGTTTAAAAAAGAGTATTGTATGTCTAAATATTTGCACCAATGCATCAATTTGCATCAAGTCTACCACTTTGGTATAATAATCACTCCAATTCCAAGACAAAGTAGAATTAACCATATAAATCATTCTTTTGAAGCACCTAACAATGTCTGTTTAATATTAAAAAAAAAAAAATAAAAAATTCTAGCTGGAATGGAAATGTAGGGAGGGTACGTCTGACTGAAGACGGGAGACACAGGTATTTTTACAAATGAACAGGAGCAGTGGTGGTTTGCTATGAACTATAGATTTGGCCTACTTTTTAAACAATAGGCTGTTGCATACCAATCTTGGATAATTTTCAGGAAATTCATGCTTCACATGGAGTTTTAAGAAAACACGAAATTAATTTTGCATTTGCAGCAGTTCTGATGTTGCATAAAAATATAGCCCGTTTATTATGACATCTTCTCATTTTTTGATATGCTAAACTTTCTCCCAAATATTTAGAAACATGTCAAATGTTATCAGAGGTGCTGCTGTTTGCATCTGATTTTAGCTTGCTAGTGCTCATCAAAAAAAAAGAAAAGGGCAAAAAGAAAATTCAAATCCTGGCATAATAATACTAAAATACTTTAAAGGCTATGATAAGAATGGATTAAGGAGTCTGTCCTTACAAGTTGCTTTGGAAATCCAACCCAAATGCAAGGGTAGTAAAGGTAACCAGAGGCAGGCAGCTGTGATAGGTAGGCATAGCATGTGAGACAGGTTGGTCCTAGTACTGGTTCAGTCATGGACTGTCCTGGGAGGCCTGGAAAAGTTTTATCGGCTAACTGTGTCTGCCCTCACTCCCACCCTTGTTTTCATGGTACCTTGATGCGGAATCCCGACCTCAGTCTAAGGGCAATAGAGGTACGAAAGCTGTAATTCAGATGGGCATGGCCTTGGTGTCTCATGCTCACCTGTTCCTTTTCTTGTAATATTCGACTCGGGGAAGACTTTGAAACCCCATCATTTTTTTTCTTTAAGTTACTGGAATAAATTCAATGTTCACAGAGGAGGCTAGTTTGACAGCCCCGGAGAATACAATTATTCACAAGGCAGGTAATTATACTATAGGCAGGGATCAATCTTCTAATTGCCATACTCTTGACTTTGAGGACTTCTCATAGTGGGACTTCTGAGTCTGAGTGGCACAACTGGAAACCAGTCTGATTCCTCGTACATGTCCGTAAATGAAAAAAATCTGTACGAGACTTGAAGATGCATCAAAGACCAAATACCAGTCTGTCAACTGCACACGCGGCACAGCAGCTGCCAAAGGGGGAGGCCAGTCACAGCTACGTGGAGTTAATGCCCTTGGCCTGGAAAAGAGCAGCCCAAGAGGTGTTTTACCTCAAAATGGGCTAAAATGCCTACAGAGTGGTGAAATTGTGGCTTGCATACTGGAGACACAGGGGAATCCTGGATGTGCTAAAACCTTCCCCCCCACTTATCTTTTTACTCCACTAACAGCAAGGTGAAGGAGTGCTCTGAGATCACCCGACCTCTCTCTTCACCTTTGCCAGGTCATTTTTAACACAATTATTCTTTTCCTGGCCGGCTAAGCTGTTTTAAAGAACAGGTTAAAACACAGTAGGCTTTCACAGTGGCTGCATCTCACCAGAAAGAAATGGCCCCAGGTGACCCATCCCTACGTCAGAGCCAGCCACCTTGATGCTGAAGGAGTCAGAGGAAGAGCTCATGGTTTTGTTCAGTCTTCGTTGCCATTGTTTTCACTTGAACTGCAAATAAGAATTTATGATGTTGTAAACTAAAACGATTTCTGGAAGTGCGACTACTCAGGGAGAGGGTTTCTGGTGTGCCTGTCTATGGCTTTTTTATTATTTTTATTTTCTTTTGAGCCATTGGGACTTTTCTGATTTCAGTTATGTAGGCACAAGGTCAAACTAACATCCCGTTAAATTAATGCCTAGAATTGAAATGTGTCTTTGCATAACACGATGCAGTGTAGCTCGCGCCTTTGTTTTCTTTATGGCATAATGTGGAAAGAGTAGAATGAAAAATTAAATTAGAACCTGAGTAACAGTTTCCATCACGCAGCCTGAGATTGGCCTTCTTCAGCGCATAATTTTGCAAAAGTGTTTGTTCAGTGGTACATCAAGAGGCATGTCTGTGCATTACCCACTTATGGTATGCAGCTTGCAACAGCCATCTGCTCAAATCCCCTTTCCTTTCCAGCCATTCTGAGTCTAAAATATTGATAAACAATCTCTGCTGCTAAATTAAGACTAGAAGAGTAAACAGAGGAATGAATGTAAGCAATAAATTTCCCAGACATTCATGCTACGTGTGCTCCTGTTAATATCATGGTGATAAGGAACATTAAAAACCTGACACATGTAATCACTGTTTTCAAGTGACATGAAGGATAAAAACTTTAGGTAGGCTAGAATAGAGATGATGAAAAGATGCTCCCAAACAACTCATCTATATCCACAGACAGCTTAGTTCCTGTCCAGTGTGTCCGCAATCAGAAGCTACCTCCTTTGGTAATAATGAAGAAGGATTAAGAAAAAAGACTTTGTTTTCTGCTTACTTTTCATTATCATTTCCCTAGTCCCCCTAACAAAATACTTTGTGAACCGCAGTGGCTTACAGCAGAGGTACTTTCCTGGCAAGTGGTTTCTGCACTGATGCCAGGGCCAACTCAGTTGTCCACGCAGAAACTGTAAGAGCACATCCAGCCCTTCACCCAGGTCAAGGGCCAGTCTGCCAGGCATGGGTGGTGAGGGTCCACCTGTGATGGTGCAGAAGCATGACGCATCAAAGCAGGGTTTAAAGCAGTTTGTTCGGGTGCAGCAAGCACTGAGCACAGCAGTGAGGATCTGAGGAAAAGCTGGAGAAACCTGGTAGGCTTTAAGGTGTATACTCAGAACAGCTATGCAGAACAAGCTCCATGTCGCTGTGTCTATGTTGCTATTGGTACCCAAGTGAGATGTTTTAAAGCTACTTGGAGGAGTTGCAGTTGTATCTTTGGCTCCAGGGTAGACATATGCAAAGGCCATGTCTCCAACCTCATATATTTCACTGTCTTAAAGTTAAACATATGGCAGAAACAGAAAAAGAAGCAATTCCTAGAGCTGGAACAATTTATCCAGCTGGTTAAGAGCATTTGGTGAAGTTTCACGTGCAGTCCTCCTGGGTGCACGCAGTAGATTGGCTTAAAAGCAAGCACTTCAAATGACTGTTTGCTGCCATATGTTGGAGCTTGGAGGAGGACCCCAGTGTCAACAGATCGCCTGAAGGGTGCTGTGTGTCTCGTGAAATCCTTACATCTGTTGATGGGTGTCAGCAGGAAGCTATCACCTTGTCTGTTGAACTCCGTAATCTGCCGCCATCTGTGAGCAGAGCTGGTGATGCTCTCTCTTGAGCTCAACAGTGCCTGAGACACACCACAAAGATCTTCTGAAGTTAAAATATAAGAAAGGGAAGTAAGATATGAGAAAAATAAGGCATGGGCAGGGCCAGAGAATTAATTTAAATCTTTAAAGGGGAGATGCAGGGGGAGGACTTTATCTCCAAATCTTTTTTGATTTTGATTCTTCAGCCTCCAGAAACACCTTGGAGTGCAAATGAGATCTGTGATAAGGTATGTCAGAAACAGAGAGAGGACTTTTCTGCATTTTTGACCTTGTATATAGACAGTGGCGCTGAAGGAACATAGATGGGCTCAAAGTAAGTGAAGAGATGGTGTGTCAGAGAGATGACTGCTGAGGAGAGCACCTACCATCACAGTAATAAAAACATTTGTAAAACCATTTTACTCCCTGTTTCTAAAAATTTCAGCTGCCTTGCCTTCTTATGCTGTGATTTCCAGGTTCCCAGAGGCTGCTTCCTGACCTTCCTGAGCCTGCCCAGGCCGGTTGCTGTTTCTCCCCTATGTAACAGGAATAGGTAGATCCCTTGTTTATCTGCTGTTTGGTGTTAAATCAGTGAAACCGTGTTTCCAGTGTATCTCTGATAGTCCCTTCCAGCTCTTTCCTGCTTTGAGCAAGCCCGTCTCCCAGGCTGGTGGCCGCAGAGTGCTGTGACCTTGATTTAGATTCTTTTACTCTCTTATCTCCGTCTCACTTTCTCTGCTCCTTACATGTTCAGCCACCCCAGCATCTCCAATGTATTGAGTATTCTGACTTTCAGGGAAGTTAATTAAACTCCCAGCCCTATTGCTACTTTAATATTTGCTGTTTTAATTTGATTTTTGTGTATGTAGTTTTCTCTATCAAAATGCCGACATTCGCTGTAATTTAAGCACAGTAGTGTCTGATGCTTAGATTACCAAATGACTGCAGCGTCTTAGATGCTACAATTTCACACAGTGACAAGGAATGCTTTGGTTCTTGACTCGTGTAAATAATACTTCATATAACTGTGAAGGCAGGGAATGGCATCTTTTTACCACAAATAGCATAGCAAATCTAAGAACAAACAAAATACAGTTTTCATCTAGTCATAAGTTGTACTTTTATTTGGAGATCTCAAAATACTACTCCGAGATTGATGCTATATAGCAAGTGCTGATCTGAGATACTTGTGCGTTTTATAATGTTATGGAGATATAAATGTATATTTTTGATATCTTATTTGCAGTGAAACAGCTAATTGGAAACTGTAAAATGTGTCCAAAGCATTTTTGCTTATTGCCTGGCTGTGGGTTTTGTCTTTCTTTAAATGCTGTTTCAGCATATTCCTGGCTAATAAGGATAGGTGTTTTACATCATTTTAGCAAAGTGGAACATTGGAATTATATGACTGAAAATCTATATTGCCATTTTTCATTTTCATTATTACTCTTTCATAATTAAGCAATAAATATAAGCTGTGCTGATCTGTATGATTATGGCAAACTTTCTTGGATACTGCACAGAATGAGAGAGTAGGCGGAAAAAGATTCTAGCTACTGCTGGAAAAATATAAAATTAATCTTTCGGTATGTTGCCTGCTTATCTTGAACTTGTTCTGAGCTTTTCCTTGTACTTTAATGGAACTGGTGTTGCGCTGCTGGGGGGTTTATTTAAGAGCTGATGTAGGATGTACATTTTTCCAGTCAGTGTAATATTGGCTTGAAGATGTTCCTGTGATGAGCAATAGTAAAGACAAGGAGTTTAAATACCACTTCTTACAAGGATGAAAACATCTATTTGCCAGACTTCTGCAAAAATATAAATTCTTCCAAACCTTAAGCAAATTAATGGTTGCACAGGGGAGTGAGGCCAAATAAAGCCTTGAGAGCAAGCCAGGAAGGTAACAATTAATGTTCATTTCAAAAGGAGTCTTGTGGGGTCAACTGCACGCTTAAACCAGGCATGCTGTGTCCTTTCTTCTGTGTGACCCAGCAGGTCTGGGGGGCGTTGGAAGACGCTGAGGCTGTGACCCCAGTGGAGAGATGTAGGAGAGAACTGAAAATGCTATAGGTAGAAGCTAAGGTGAAGGGAGCGTATGTCTGTGTGTGTATTGTGCAGAGCCTGGGTGAATTGTGCAGGGAAGAGAGATGAAGTGTGGAAGCGGGTGGAATGGAAGAGAGTGGCACGGGGCGTAACACTGGGATTAGGGAGGCTCCCCAGGTGATGAAAATAGGTAGCATGAGGACCAGCTCCTGCCTGCCCATGGTAAGAGTTGTTTGGTCGTAGACTCATCGAATGGTTAGAGTTGGAAGGGACCTTAAAGATCCTCTAGTTCCAAAACCCCCTCCCACTAGACCAGGTTGCTCAAAGCCCCATCCAGCCTGGCCTTGAACACCTCCAGGGATGGGGCACCCACAGGTTCTCTGGGCAACCTGTGCCAGTGCCTCACCACCCTCACAGTAGAGAATTTCTTCCTAATATCTAATCTAAATCTAGCCCCTCTCAGTTTAAAACCATTATCCCTTGTCCTATCGCTACACTCCTTGATAGAGTCCCTCCCCATCTTTTCTTTAGGTACCGGTAGGCGGCTATAAGGTCTCCCCAGAGACTTCTCCAGGCTGAACAACCCCAACTCCCTCAGCCTGTCTTCACAGGAGAGGTGCTCCAGCCCTCTGACCATCTTTGTGGCCCTCCTCTAGACCTGGTCCAACAGGTCCATGTCCTTATGGTGGGGGCTCCAGAATTGGACACAGTACTCATCATCTTGGGACAGCTTGTTTTGGTAATTTAGCATATCTGTCCTTGCGTTTGCCAAATGTGATTTTGGTATATGATCCCCATTCCCATCCTTTGTCTCTCTGTTTCTTTTTCGGCTGCTGGCTGTGTGTGCGCTGCTGTCCTGCTTAAAGTCAGGGACTTGTTTTAGTTTTTGCTGTTGCCACAGTTTAGTTATATCAACATTTTGAAAGTTCCTGGCCTTGAGTGTACAATTGTTGTAGGTCAAAAGCATGGTTGGAGCATGTGGGGAAAAAAAAAAAAGAAAAACTGGTTGTCCCCAAGCTATGAGTCTGTAAACTTCTCTGGTAAATCAGAGATTAAGATAATTCCCTGGCATTTTTCGAGGGCAAACTGCCTCTACTTACCTTTTCAGTGTCACGGCATGAGGAGAAGTAATGATACAATTGAATTCTGTTCACTGTGTAAACCTTATGACTGTCTAATGAACACATTTTCAGATATTTTTCTAAGGAACAGAGGAGAAAATGTATGCTTTTCCTCTACCTCTAGTTTCTTGAAATTTGGTAAAATAGTAAAGGACAAAATCATGTGAGCAGGGCTATGTCAAATCCCCACTGTTTATTCCATGGGAAGAGAGGAAGAAAAGGATGTGACAAAAATACTAATCTGAACCATGAGATATCCCACTTTGTTATTTAAAGGAGATTGTGTGAGTCATAGGGAGCCATGATTTTGTAAACAGGTGCAGTGATTTCTGTAGTGCAGAGAACTAATGAGGAATGGTGAGTCTAGCTTGGTTAGAGCAACAGCGCCGCATTGCAGCACTCTGTGCTGAGTACTCTGAAAGTATAAAGCAATGGTCTGGAGTTCCAGGAGATTTTCATCTCCTAGATGATCTTCGTCAAATCCTTTCACTTTGCACCGCTTCTGTTTCACCATCTGTAAGACAGCCAGGAGAGTAAAAAAAGCACATTGAAAGCTACTGATGAAAGTTAGGTGGCAGCCTTATTTATCACATTAAATGTACATTCTGTGCAACGTTGTTGATCGTTATGGGTGTAAATTGTTGTCAAAGCTGCAGAAGGCCTTTGCTCCTCCTGCATAGATCTTCTGTGCCAACTTTCTGCTCACTGTTGGTAGGACTGGGAGACAAATCTTACCATCGCATTTTATATAAAGGTCTGCTACCATGTTACTGCGTTACAATCAGATGCTTATGCTCATTCTTACCTGTTTCATTTATTTATCCTTTTTTCTTTTCCATTCCTGTCACAATTTCTCCATTTCATAATTGTGTCATCATAACTACGTAAATCTACAGATAGCTGTCTGTAAGTGCCCTTAAGTTCAGTTATAAATGAAATGTGGAAAAAAAAACCGCACCCCACCCATGTTGCACTGTGTTGGCAAAGCAGTCTTTTAAAAGCTTTATGCCTCTTCTATGAAAATTTCTAGTTATAAATTTTCTGCTTACATTTTGATTAGTAGGATTCAGACTTATATTTGTAGTTGAGAAAAAGCATTTCAAATTATATCTTTCTTCCTTCAATCTACTTACAAGCTGATCCTTCTCTTTCCAAACTAACCTACGTTTGGCTTTTAACTTCATTTGCTAAAATTTAAAGGTCTGTGATCTTTCAGACTATCAAACTGTTTTATTGAAACATTCAAACTGGACCAGCTACTCTCCTGATAAGTGTAACACTTCTAATAAGTCTGGCTGTAACTGAAGTAATGCTGTGTTCTTGCAAGTAGCAAAGATGGATTTAAAAGTGCTGTTTTTGAAGACCCGTTATGGGGCCTTTCCCCCAGTTCTTTCCAGGTGAAAAGAATTAAGAATAACGTAAATAATGTTCTTGAAGTACCAGGGCGTACAATGACTGTATTAATTATGAGATGGAACTGTACAGCGCGTCCTGGTGCGTTCTGTTCAGAGGTAAAAAAAACAAACCCAAAATTATCTTTGTGGCTGGGAAAATCAAACCCCTCTTTTTTTTTTTTTTTTTCTTTTCTTTCTTCTGGAGTTGTGGAAAGGACTTAGTTTATGGCCAATGTTCCTAAAGGGGGTATGTGTAAGGGATTGCAACAGTTAGATCTTATTTTTGTCTTGATATAAACATAAATCTATTATTTCTCACAGAACAAAGCATAGTCCATTTATGTTTCTTCTTGCGTTGGCTGATTGCCATTCCCTCAGGGGAAAAAATAGGTTTCAGGCCTGCACAGAACTTTACAAAGGATCAGTTTCCCTAGAGACTCTGCCTACTATGGAATTGCAGTAGCGTGCTTGCTGAGCAGCGCGTTGTGTAGAATATGATGTCTGCGTCATGAACCCTCTGATTAACAGCATGCGAGGTCCCGGGTCCAGGTTCTTAAAAGGTATTGTTGTGTTGCTCCACTAAGCATTGCAATACACAGAGAATTGGCACTGTAATTGTTTTTTCAGGATGTTGTGACTTTCCCAGAAATTCCATCCTCATCCCCAGTTTACTACCCAAAATACGGAACTCAATATGATTCCATGAAACATTTAAGTATCAGCAAATTCACTGTCTTCCCATTAAAAGGTCTTTAAACTGAAGCACTTGTGGAAATACTCCAAATGCCAAAACATTTCCTGAGACTGTGCTATTATGTTCACTGGTAGAGACAAAAGCACTTGCCAAAATACATGATTTGTTTGTAGACAATTGAAATTAAAGAAACTGTTAATCACTGCGCTAGTTTCTCGGTTTCCAAGAGTTTTCCACTGGTCTTGAAAATCTTCTGGGAGATGTGAATCACTGTCTCTTTCTCTCTGGATATGATAATTCCCAAGTCCCTTTTCTGATCTGGGAGTAAGTTACTGACAGCAATGCTTTGTCTCTCAGCATTATGTATGTAAAGAATTTAATACGTTATGCACGCATTTGAATCACATACTACATTTTCAAATGTTTAGTCTGATACTTCTGCTCATTCTTTTTATTTAATATTTTGTAACCTTCTTAAAAGTAACCGAAAAACATTCCTGATGCTTAATTTGGAAAATACAGAGGCCACTCCAAAGGAGCAGACCTTTAACTGCGATGCTGAAATGTCAGACAGCAATTGGAGATCCTCAGTCCCAACCTTTCATTTAGCACGACTTTTCTTGGCTTGTTCAGATTGATGAGATAACAGCTTGAGACAATGAGAGTTTCATTACAGTCCTGTTTTGCTTTGTCTCTCCCATTTATGTGAAAGGTGGCCAAAACCTCACACAGCGTGTTGTGTTACATGTGCAGAAATTAATACTTTGGGTTTGCATTTAAAGCATCCCATCGTTGCATTGCATAGTTTTGTTATTTTGTGATAGATTTTGGGCTTGAATTGTGATAACATAGCGGAGTTCAAGCATAAGGTATTGCTCAAGTTCATCCATACGTACTACAATTTCACCCCAGAGGTAGCTGTGGAAGCTCTGTTGAATTTGCAGCGTAGGTGGGACTCCCCTGCTCTACTGGCTGTAGCTTCCCAAATCAACTGACCTCAACGATTCTGTGTCCCAGGTAGAATTTGTAGCAATGGCCGTTTGCATTCAATCACAGAAATTACAGATATTTTGCAAAGTCATTATGGATGTGGGTAGTTAAGCACAGGTATACTATTGGTAAACAATAACTCCTGTTCAAAGCCCTTTGGCCTCTAAACAAACCCCAGATGAAGTTCAAAGATCTGGAGAAGGCAAAAGAGGGAAAGACCCTTAAACTGTTCTTTGTTACTGCCTTTTGCACGTTGACTGGGGCATATTGCTGTGTGTTTTCAACTACCCGTAAAACACTCAAGCTACAAGTTTGCAGAAACTTTGAACAGGGTTTCTCTAGAGAGTTTTTTTGGTGCTTTGATAATTGATGAATGTCAGAAGAGCAGTGGTGAACCTGTGGATGAGACAGTGCCCCTAGATTAATGTGCATGGTGAGGAAGTAGAGGGAATTAATCTAAACACATCTTTAAGGACTCAAGAGGAAGCTAGGGGAAAGGAACTGCCTTTAAGCTATTCCTGTGTATGTAGAGGAAGTTTCAATTAGAGCTTGCACCATCGGTCTGATACCACTGATCTAGAAGAGGGTTTTTTTATCCAGGTCTGAAGAACGAATAATTTCAGCAGTTAAAACGTATGCCGTGCGAGGGCTGAACCTTAGCTGTGATGCAGACACAGCATGCCGTGTTACTATACCCTCTGAAGTTGACCCAGTAACTCATCACCTACAAGCTTTATTGCTTCTGAGCCATTCTACGAACTTAGGCTTGCTCTGTTGGCTTTGAATACAGGAATCCATGATCAGCTATCTCACTTTCTTCTTCCTGACTTCTGGCCCTTCTGCTCTCTTTTCTGTTACTCTGAAACCTGTAAGTAGGAAAAGACAGTGGTCTACAGACTGATTTCTTCAAGGGTTTTATGTCACAAGGGAGAAAGAAATGTGTGCCTTGTGATGGGGCCCATCTCCGTGTCACACTGAGGAAGTGAGTGCATGCAGATGGCTGAAGTGGAAGCTCTATATTATATTACATTACATTATATAATAATATTATTAATTATTGTCATATATTATGCTATATTATATTTTTATTATATTATAGAAAGAAACGAGTAGCTTATGTAGGTCAGACTAATTTAAGGCAACCTCAAGGCCAGTGCTTACTATGCACAGACATAAATGTTTTAATGCAAACAAAGTTTAACTTGTGTGTTTTTCTTTCTGTTTCATAGCCTTGCTCTTTAGCTCATTTATTCCATACTCTACAATGCCCACCTCTGTTCTATTTTTTTTTTTTTTCTTTAACTTACGGCTTCATCTCTTGGGTCTGTAGCCTTATCAAGTACTGAGCTATTATAATGATTCTGGTTTATGTAGCTTCTACTTCGAAAACAAACCAGAGCAGTCCTTCTGTGTCTACTAAGCTCAGAAATGTACTCATGGCGTTCTTTCCATGCTTTGAACGTAGCAAGCATAAAATGGCTTCCTTACAGATGTGTTTTCCCCACTCCTGTGGCATGAAGTATTCGTGAAGTACCACTGGATGTTTATTGCTTCTCCATCTAACTCAGCTTTGAATTCACCTGATCACAGAAAATCTACAGCTCTTGCTGCCGCTTCAGCACGAAGTCATGCTTGTTTAGAGAAAAATAAGGTCAGAAAATCTTCAATGAAATGCCTTCTTCTTGTGAGAATTGGTCTATTTGTCAACACGCCTACGGACACGACTGATGCGTCGCCACCACAATGCAGGTCCTGCCCTTAGGAAAATTCTTTTTGTAAATTTGACGAATTTTATTCTTTCCTCCCACCTCATAACCCTTCAGTGCAGTCTCTCAAGGGTGCCAATGCCTCATTTGGGGTTCTCAGAGGCATCCATGTGCCCCAGGGAGTAGGATTCAGCCCACCTAACTTTGGATGTCATCTGGACTAGGGCAAAATAAATAGCTAATAAGAAAAATAAGCACTTCTGATGCTTTCACAGGGGAAAGATAAACCATGGCATAGAAGGAACCTATTTTTGTCCATTATGTAGAAAGGAAATGCTTAAATGCAGCCATCTGCACTTCTAATATCTAAATTAGGTGATTGCACCTCAGTCCTTTCATCAGTTCTGATCCAACTTCATTAAATAGCTCCCTGATTTGTAATTAGATAATGCCTGGCTACAATTTTCAAGTTTCCCTAGTGTTAGCACCTTTTGTTTCTTTTTTTAATTATCAAGTTTTTCATTACAAGGTGCAGCATTTTCATGCAGAAATTCCCCACGCACCAGGGACAGAAGCAAGGCATAAAATGCACTGGATATTTCATTAGTTGGAAAGAACTGGTGTCTTTTAATTCTCTCTGTCAGCAAATGGCTAATTTTCTTGAATTGATATATTTCCTGAGTCTTCTGTGTTTGAGATCTTAAAGCAACACAATAAGGACAGGCAGTGACCCCAACCACTGCAGAAATGTATATGGAGCTGCAATTACACTTTAGATTGCAGTTTTTTTAATGCGAGTTCCCTATTTTGTGGTCAGATCGGGATAGTTTAATACAAAAATGTTACTGGGAATTTTGAAAATGAACAGCCAAAGGCACTTGTCAGGAAACTCCAGAGCTCTGCGTGTTCTTAAAGCTCTGCAGTTTTTTGGTAGCCCTGAAGAGTTTATTATACGCATAAGAACTGCAGGCTTGTGGAGGTTTATTTAGACCCTGGATCCAGTTGCAGAGAAGGTTGGAAGGGCCTGGAGCTATGAAATGAACAGGAGTGAAACCTTTTCTTTTCAATTTGTCATTTAACACTTGGCAACCAGCACCTTTAGGGATTTCAGCCTTGAGCAGTGATGCACAGTCATCGCTGCAGCTCCTCGAGTGCAATCTTTCACGTAGGGGATGATTCAGCTGATAAAATTACATTACTTTGAAATTAGTTTGGTACTTAGCATTTAATATTCTTCTCTTTTGCTCTGCAATTAGCTTTTACTAATGCAATTTAATCTATTTGTAACATTTCTTGAAAATCATAGTAGACATGATTTGAAATGAAGCTAAATCTCTTGAACTTTTCCTTACGTTAATTTGAAATGCCAACAGGGCACCAACTGCTGTGAAAATTAATGAATGAGCTACACCAGACTGTCTTTCATTTCATTTGAATGACTTCACACTTAGGGAGCATATGTGACAAACAAGCTATTCTCCAACACCACAGATGATGCTGGAGCGAGAAGAATTTTGCTGCTTGTGGGGCTGGATGGGCAGATTGTGGGTCCTGATTTCTTTGGAAGCACGTTACGGAGTTTAGCTCACAAGAGAGGCAACTTCCCTCAGGAAGATGTTTTTTCTTTTAAAGAAAAATTATTTTTTTTTAAAGTGCGTGAAATATTAAACTGAAAATACAGACCACTGCGGTTACGTTTTTCTATAACTGCCTCACTTATTTCAAAAATCTCAAACATGATACTCAGCTTTCTTAAAAGCGTGGGCAATTTGTCTGTGTTACTTCTTAGAGATAAAGCTGCAAAGACTGTATAATGCTACCACAGGTTCGAGCTGAATTATCTTATAACATGCACGATAATTTTGTTCAGAACTGAAGATTGCACTTCTTTTCCTTATCCTGAAGAGCTGGGGAAATGGTTGATCTTAACAATGAAAGCAGATCTCCTGCGCAAGAAAATGGATTTCGGGAAGATAAAATTTCTTGGCTTCTTATCAATGGTTATTAGCCAAAAGAAACTAAACACACACAGATAAATTGTTTTCTCAGGTAGTGTCAGTCACGTCATAGCTATTAAAACCCAGTTGCAGAATCTGGACTATTTTTGCGTGATGATCAGAAGTCCTTTATTGAGTGCTTGGACAATAACTCTGCCATCATTCTCTGCTAAAATTCCCTTTCCAATCCCGGAATTTGGCTTTTATTCTTTCAGACGCCACGGTGCCTACTTGATTGTGTTCCTGCTGACAAATTTTTAATATCTTTCTCTTTAAGCACATGCTTATATTCCACTATAGTCTTGACACCAACATACACAGAAGCTCACTGCTTGTTGCGAGTGGTTTGTTGAGTCAGGTGGGAAATTCAGTTCTTCAGTTTTAAATGGAAGTAGTAAATATACTTTTTTTGGTTTTTTTTGTTCCGCCGTTTGCAGTCTGTAATAACAAATGAAAATAAAATCAAATTGTCTGATCAGTAAAGCTGTGACACAGCGTTCATTCCTAGATAAATGATCAAATAAGCAATTTTACTCACACATGGATTAAATAACTGGCACCAAAGCCAATAAATTATTTTTTTATACTCTGCATTGCAGTCATATAATGAAAAGACTAATTGGATTTGGACTTGGAAAAATGCCACTGCTGTGCTCCAAAAACTGAAACATTGACTAAACTGAAATAAAATAAAAGTATGGGGCAGAGGTATTGTGGCTATTGTAATGCAAAGGATTCACACTTTCTTCTCTGATTTAGGCTTGATATTTAATGAGCACAATGGCAATGTTGTGTGAATAGATGGAAGCTGTGAGCTCTGTGTAATGGAAACAAAATAATAGAATGTTTAAAGGCATCTTTTAGAAACGGGACATGAAGAGGCTTGTCAACAGCGAGCCTGTGACAGAGCGAGAATTGGTGATGGACTCAGCTGGACACAGAGCTCTTCTGCCTTGGTCAAGCCAGGGCAGATATTTTCACTTTGCCTCACGCAGGGCAGTCATCTCTCTGAGTGTGCCTGTGCCTCACTCAAGGACAGACAAGGTCTTCTTTTGCATCATTTTTCATCATTTTCTAGATAATGGCATCCTTACTCTCTGCTTGTTGTCAGACACCAAAGCGCTTTCAGACATAATTTATGGGCATGATTTATACATCAAAACACCTGTCAGACCGAATGCTTAAAAAGTAAATTTTAGAAGTCTGGAGAGGACCGTATAAAGGCGCATGCACTACCGTGTGATTTCAGGAGTGTTTGTTCACAGAGGGTTTTAACTGGCATCTGACTTGTACCTCCTGGAAGCAACAACTGTGTCGGTTATTGCAAAGTGCAACCTCAGTTTGCCAAAACTGCAGGGATTAAGATTGCCCAGCTTGAGGGAAAGACGTGCATGGCTTTAAGTATCAAAACTGCACTAAGAATTCCTTTGACTGCTTAAAACTGTTGTTCTGTAGGGTGTGTGGACTGTCAATTCCCACATCACGTATACTTAATATCACTGGATAAATTAATGGATAATTAAATATCTTACAAAATTGTCGTGAATGAGATTTTATAAAGTATTCATAATGGAGATTGTCAGGCCAAAAGTGGGAAGGGATTTAAAAATGGGTGAGACAATTTCACAGTTTTGGGATTTCTACGAAGCTTCCTTGTCTATTCTTATATCATCTGGTTTAGGAAGGTCCTTGATCTCGGATCACCAGGCCCTGCGTGTGAATGCTGTGGTTAAATTCACTATGTTCATGTTCAGTTTCTCGTGCTTTTCTTTCAATGTCTGTAATCTGCCACTAATCCTCTTATTATTACTGTGGTTTTCCAAATGAATTGGTTTTGGCTGATACACTTTTTTTTTTTCATAAACACCGCCCCCCCCCGCCAAGAAAGTTGATTTTTTTTTTTTTTTCATTTTTTAAGATAAAAATTCAAATATTGTATCTGAAATTTTTTCAGCTGCATGCCCTAGACAGCTTTTCTATGGATTCCTGAATAACATACTTGATCCAGAACTGAATTTATAAGCAATAAATCGATACATATCTAACAAAGATATTTACTGTTCTGTAGTGTTTAAGAAGAATATAAACTGATAAATATTCCTAGTACACAAACGGGATTTCAGTACAGTCTGTATTCAAATCTGCTCTGCAGTACCCTGTATAAAAAAATGACCAGAAAAGCTACTAAGAAGGGAATTGTTGAGACAGTGCTGAGCAAACGTGATATTTCAAATGGTATGATAGCATGTTGTAGGCAGGGATCTGTCAACAATTCCTTTATTAACCTTGGCGTTCAGGCAGTCACAGCTACCAGGCTGAAATTTCATCCTCAACCAGAGCTTCTTGTTTAAGTTCTCTCGGCTCACAAAAGTAGCGTAAGCTAGTTCATTTCCAAATTTAGAGCTGCAGGAGACAAAGGAAAAACAATAGGAAATAATAGGTTTCTGGTTCCTACCCACACTGCTTTGTGCTCCTACTCTGAATTTATCAACCTGCTAGTTTATATAATGTTATTTTTCTTCTGTTATGTTTAACACATGATATTTTGCATGAGAAAAAGGGACCATGGTGTTGCTTTTTAGTCTGATATTATCAAGGTGCTCAGAAATGCTGTTAACTATTTCTCATATTGATTGATTTGTTAGGTCACATTCTCTGCTTTGTGTCTGCGCAAGACTTGGATGAACCCGAATAAGTGCAAAATAAACATCTCTGTTGTAAGAGAGAGACTGTCTCTTCATCTTAAATTATGAATGCGTAAGACTGAAGTGAGGAATTACTTTGGTCTTGCATAATATGAATAATGCATGTAGCACCATTATACACATCCCGCAGGTTGTGGAACTGGAATGTACTGTAATGTTAATAAACATTCATAACGCTCACCATAACCATTCTGAATGTTTTATTGCCAAAAGAAATTGTGATCCCAAGGACATTCAGAGATGTCTGTCTTATTACTATATCCGATTATTAAAACTTAAACTTATAGCTGTATTATCCCCTCTCTCTGTTTGACATGGGCAACTAGTCAAAATCTCTGGGTCTTGTAGGATGTTTCTGTTATGTTGTCAAGGGAGCTCGTTGTTTCTTATATGCAATCTTATTTAATTAAAAAAATGCAATACCTCCTGTTTTTCTGCGCACAAGGAGAATCAAACATGAGATGCATTAATTTCTTGCAATTCGCAGCTTCTTTCAAGCTGCATTTGAACCCCAAATCTTTCTCTGTCCCATTTGCAGTGTTTCCTAAGGCTGCGGGAGGAGCCTGCAAGCTGGTTTCTTCATTTCCTTTCTACCCCCTCTTGCAGTTCCCCTCGCTTGTACCCAAAAATGTCTGCTTTCAACCTAGTTTCTGGCTGTGTCAATATTCAGGAAAGGGTGTTGAAGCTTCATGGTTGGTTGTGTATCCCAGTCTCACCTTGTTCTCAGTGGTGCTCCTCTGGTTTTTGCATAAGAGAACCTATGAAAGCTGAAAAATGCTGTTGGAAACCCGTAGAGGAGCTCTGGTGCAATGTGGTGCCACACGGGTGGCTTTGAGAAAGACATGGATGTTAGATTAGGCTGATTTGCCTAATTAAGGTCAAAGAACAGTTAACATTCTATTTTGAGGATCTGTGTGGGTTTAAATGGCTTGGAGGTTCTGTCTCACCTCTTGCGTGTGGACAAATTTGAGCCTGAAGAAAATTCAGGTGAGTTTGAAATGAAAACTCAATGAAGATGAGAGAGTAGGAGACTCTGCTGCCAATAATCACAGAGACTGTGAAAAAAATAATTTGTCTTGTTATTTGCTTTGATAATTAAGGAAAATAGAATAATCTACTCTAGAAGGGATGGCAGGATTTCTTCTTAAAACAAGTAAGTTTTGTGATGTTTTAGTAAACTGGTCAAATTATCGGTAATAATTTATTCCAGGAAATGCCACCGTTTTTTTTCTTTTATTTGTTTTTTTTTTTGTTTGGTTGGGTTTTTTTATTTCAAAGCTGTGTGCGAGTTAAGTAAAACAGTCAATGAAGTTTCTAAGTGAACTTATTTGCTACATTGACAGAGGGATGAAACAATCTGTCAACAAAGTGGATTTTTCAAAGTTGCAATAACTATTTTCCTTGGTGGGAAACATGAAAATAATTAACTACCCAGTTATTGTAACACCACATTTAATAATTTTGTTTGTTTGTTTTAAACCATTAGTTCTGGGACGTTTATTTTTAACTGTCTAATTGTTACTTTGTCAGGAAAGAGGCTGACATTAAAGGGACTATTTGTGTTGATTCAAAGGTTAGTTTAGAAGATAAATCTCTTTGGGTATAATAAGTGGAAAAAGAGCCTTTTACTCTCAACAATGTAGAAAATTTATGTATTTCTCTCATTCCATCACTTCAGAAATTATTCTTATTATGGAACCATAGCTTTTAAGGACAAACAGGGACATTCAATCGTTTACTCTGACCTTGCGTAATCGAGGCCATGGAATTTTATCTTACGTTGAGCCTGTTAGTTTCATCTCCATCATGGTATATATTCTACAGATGTCTTCAACCTTGATTTGAAGCCAACGAGACATGATAAACAGTTTTTTACGGTAACATGGTCCAATAATTAATCATCCATATAAGTACAAAAGTCTGTCTTGGTTCTTAAGCTTATTTATGCTGATCCCCAGACTTCAGTCCCCAATTTCACTGCTAAAATAGAGACCTCTTTGCATTCTTCTCCTTCTACCCATTTCTCATAGATCCATTTTCTACCAGAGCTCTTCCAAGAGAGTGTTTGCGTGGAGGAATGCTGAGACTGCAGCACATCCCTGTGACAGTGAGGGATGACTGAAGGTTCAGCATTAATTTGTTTTATGGTTACATGTAATTGTTTACCGAGCTGCTTGTCAACCTTGAAGGGCAATGTCATTAACTTCAGCGTAGATACACGTCCTGACCAAGTTTTAGCTAGAAAGCTCATCTTGACATGACATTATAAATTGTGCTCTTAGGTGAAATAGAAATAGTAAGGAGGTACCAAGTGAAAAAATCAGCAATCAGAGATTTGCTTTTCTTAATTTCTCTAGGTGTGGTCTCCTGTATAAAATCTTAGAATTCTACCAGAGATGCCTAAGGTACATGATAAGCACGAGGCTGTGACACTGACTTTCCCTTTTTATGTAACAATGGATGAGGAGAAGGATGAGGTACTCCACAACTGTTTTTGCGTCAGTCTTCACTGGCAACATCTCTTCCCATACCTCTCGAGTGGATGGACTGCAAGTCAGGGACTGGGGGAGAAAAGTCCCTCCCATTGTAAGAGAAGATCATGTTCACGAGCGCCTGAGGAACCTGAACATACATAAGTCTATGGGACCTGATGAGTTGCATCCCAGAGCCCTGAGGGAATTGTCTGGTGTAGTTGCCAAGCCACTCTCCATGATATTTGAAAAGCCGTGGCAGCCAGGTGAAGTTCCCAATGACTGGTAGAAAGGAAATATTGCACCCATCTTTAATAAGGGTAGAAAGGAGGACCTTGGGTACTTCCAATCTGTCAGCCTCACTTCTGTGCCTGGGAGATCCTTCTAGAAGCTATGCTAAGGAGGAGAGTGAGGTGATTTGAGAAAGCCAACATGGCTTCACCAAGGTCAGGTCCTGCCTGACCAACATAGTGACCTTCTGTGATGGAGTGACTATATCAGTGGACAAGGGAACAGCTACGGACGTCATGTATCTGGACTTCAGTAAGGCCTTTGACATAATCCCCCACAACATCCTTCTCTCTAAATTGGAGATGTATGGATTTGACAGGTGGACAGTTTGGTGGATAAGGAATTGGTTGGATGGTGGCGTCAATGGCTCATTGTCCAGATGGAGACAAGTGAAAAGTGGTGTCCCTCAGGGGTCCGTACTGGGATCAGTACTGTTCAATATCCTTAGTAGTGTGGTTGACGTGCCTGAGGGACAGGATGCCATCCAGAGGGACTGGGACAAGCTCGAGAAGTGGGCCCATGTGAACGTTGTGAGGTTCAACAAGGCCAGGTGCAGGGTCCTGCACCTGGGTCAGGGCAACCCCCGGTATCATGAGAGGTTGGGGGATGAAGGGGTTGAGAGCTACCCCACCGAGAAGGACTTGAGGGTACTGGTGGATGAAAAGCTGGGCATAAGCAAACAATGCATGCTTGCAGCCCAGAAGGCCAACCATATCTTGGGCTACATCAAAAGAAGCGTGGCCAGCAGGTCAAGGGAGGGGATTCTGCCCCTCTACTCCACTCTGGTGAAACCTCACCTGAAGTACTGCATCCAGCTCTGGAGCCCTCAGCACAGGAAAGACATGGAACTGTTGGAGTGGGTCCAGAAGAGGGTTAACAAAGATGATCAGAAGGCTGGAGCACCCCTCCTGTGAGGACAGGCTGAGAGAGTTGGGGTTGTTGGAGGATATTCTGGGGAGACCTTATTGCAGCCTTTCAGTACCTAAAGGGGGGCTTATAAGAAAGATGGGGAGAGACATTTTAGCAAGGCCTGTTGCGACAGGACAACGGGTAATGGCTTTAAACTAAAAGAGGGAAAAGATTTAGGCTAGATATAAGGAAGAATATTTTTATAATGAGGGCGGTGAAACACTGGAAGAGGTTTCCCAAAGAGGTGCACCACCCCTGGAAACACTCAAGGTCAGGTTGGATGGGGCTCTGAGCAACTTCATCTGGTTGAAGATGTCCCTGCTTACTAGAGGGGGCTTGGACTAGATGAACTTAAAGGTCCCTTCCAAACAAAACTATTCTATGATTCTGTGTGCTGGTTCATTTCATTCTTTCTTTCATTCATTCTTCAGTTCCTTTTTCTGCTTCTCTTTGGGATCCATGCACAGTTCTCAAAAGTGTATCCACTCGAAGGATTCATCACCCATAATAGCCATGTCAAGCAAGGCTGTTACTGATTTTGGTTTCCAACATTTGCTATAGCAGCCTTTACTGTCTTCCTAAAATATGTTTTCCAAGGGAATAATGCAGTGTTTTCCTATACTAAGTACCCTTCTAAGTTCTCCTCTTGGTTTTTTTTTTTCTTCCCTTGTATGAGATTTTATCATGTTTTGGAGTCTTGCCAGGACATCAGTCTTCAGACAAAATAAGAGTCTTTAGGCTGTTGTACTTGATGTTTAGTTTGGGGGTTTTTTTGTTTGTTTTGTTTTTGTCTTTATTAAGGGGTGGATTTCAAAAAGACAAACCACACTAAAAGTCATTTATATTTGTATTCAGATCAGTTATTGTTAGTTAAGTTTGTAAGGCCACATGTAATCCTGGCAGGTGACTTGTTAAAACTTTCATTGCTGGTGATGTTACTTTTTCTTTAATGCTTAAAGTTTTTCTGCTTTCAGTCTTTAAAGTGAAGAAATAGAAACCTGTACAATCGCCTCTTTGGTCACAGCCTGTTTATTGTGGTTGTTGCTGAGCATTAACATAGCCCTATATATGCCGTTTCCCCCAAGATTTTACTAGCAATTCAGAGCCATTAATGATGGGCATGAAATAGTGGCTATCCCCCTGCCAGCTGGTGGTGTCAAAAGTCCTCAATTGGTTCACATACCTATTTCCAGTGAATTTGCTGTCATTATTAGGAAACATGATATTTACGGGCAAGTAAAAGAAAAAGAGAAAAATGTGCATCATTTTCCTGTATCTTGACCTGTCTTTAGATTACTTTCTCCTGCACGGCATACTATAATCCACTCTCTTTATCACCTTGTTCCGGGAAATGGCTATTCAAAGATGATGCTGAGAGAAAGGATTGCCTAATAATTAGAACTTTTAATACAGAATCAGGGACCGCTTGTCTTCTATTTCTTTCCTGGTTTAGACATAAAAATATAAAACTTGCAACAAAAAGCACAAGAGAGATCATTGGTTTTCATTTTTCTTTGTTTCCGATATGGAACAGCTTTTCTTGAAAACTTCAAATATTTCTGTGTTCTCAGTTTCTGTACCTCTCGGAACGTTTCCTAACAGCATGCCAATTAAAGAAATAAAATTGATGGGTGATGGTATAAGCGGAGTATTTATATCTGCATTTACTGCAGTTGGTTGAACTATGTGCACATGATGAAATTTAAGGTTGGTATTTGTGTAAAGAGAAATTATTCGGTTTAAAGATTCATGGTATATTATGAAGGTGCAGAAGTCTTTTGCCACATGTTCAGGTTTCCCGGCAAGGTGGTGGAGGCTCCATCCCTGGAGACATTCAAGGCCAGGCTTCATGAAGCTCTGAGTAACCTGATCTAGTTGAAGATGTCCCTGCTCACAGCAGGGGGGTTGGACTAGATGGCCTTTAAAGGTCCCGTCCAACCCAACACATTCTATGATTCTATGTTCAGAACAGAGGCTGAAATGAAAAAAAAAATCCCAAAAAAGAGACACAAAAAGGTTCTCTAAAAAGAATTAAAGTAGAATTTAAAAGGATGTGAGGGCTTCGGACTGGTCTTCTCCATAGCTGTACCAACCTTACTGCATAAGTGAGCTGAGATTTCTTAGTCGATAAGCCAGTAGAGCAGCATCTTAAAAGACAAAGAAGAAACGTTGGCTATCGTAAAAACCTACTAACAGACTTCTTCGTAGAAGCCGCAATACTGTGTTCACTAATTAAAGAGGTCTTTGTTTCGTATGTGTTGAGCTTGGCTTTAGAGGCAGCAGAGTTTACGGTACAGCCAGCAATTTCCAAATTCTATGCTCACCTACTCAAAAGCAGGAGACACAAATTTTCTTGCTCATTCACTGAACTGAATGTGAACCTCAGGCCATTCTTCTGGTCCTCACTTTGAAAGAATGCTAATTACTTTCTAATTGCAGCAAGCTGGCATCAAATCAGTCTCTAGTCAGGCCAAATTTCCATGCCTGTCAGAAAATAAAAGACTTGTATGTTGATGAGCTCCTTTGATTCTGCTTAGAAGTTACACAATTCAAATCTCCTTTAAAATATGGTTTTCATTTGAGGAAAAAAAAATATTTTGTAAACCTATCTAATTATATTTAGATAGCTGTTTCTGAGAGAAGATTAATTCCTTTTCTCATCAAATGAACATCTCTGGAAAATGTCTTCTCTTTTAAGTTGATACTTACTTGACAATGAAAATAAGGCTGAGAAGAGAAATACCTGAACATAAAAAATTAATTCTTTCAGATTTTTCAATCTTTTTAATTAGACTTTTTTAAAGGGCGATAGAGGCGAGAAATTAAAATGGTACCCACACTAAGGTCAGGGTCCCATTATGCATACCTTGTATAAACATGGAGTGAAAGTTGTCTTCAAATAAATGTCTAAAGCACTGACAGCTCTGACAAGGTGAACGCTGTATGTGGAAGGAAGGGAGAATGTAAATCGGACAGCTTTTATCTAAAGTTTCTAAAGCAAAAAATGCTGTGAGACAAAGCGATTTCCAGTCAGAAAATGCAGATTGGGACTTAAGATATCTCTTTGGTACTCATTCAGACCTAACATGGAGAAATTTGCAGTTTAGAATTCAAATACGCGAATGGTACTGTGCGTTTTTGGATCCATAGATATTTTTCCCCTTTCCCTTCATGCACCTGACTGAGTTCTTCAGCAGCTAGAGGTGCGTAGAGGGTCCCCGCCACAACGGTGCTCCTGTGGAAAGTAAACCTCTCTGTCTTTTGGCTTTTCTAGGTTTGTTCAGTTGTTGCCGGTCCTTATTTATCTTCCCTCCCAAAGCCTCTGTACTTGCGTTTTTCTGAACCTCCTTCCCTTACTGTAATATATGGAAAATTTGGGAGAACTCTTTGAAAGCATCGCTATCGTTTGTGTTCTTTAAAGTAAGCTCTTAACTTTTGTCTTCTTCCCTTGCACATTTCCAGAAAGAATTTTAAAGTTGCAAAAAGGCTATCTGGAGAGCCTGCCCTCGTACCTTTGAGTAACTGCAATATTTAAAGTCGTGTGCAACGTAGAGCCACGTGGCGTGGTCTGGTGCACGATTAACATCTGTTGGGTGGTTTACCCCTCTGGCATGTTTCCAACTCGTGCTGAGAATGTGAGTACAGAATAAGTCAAACAATTTGCCCAAGTTCTCCAACCAGGTAACAGTGGCTTAAGGAGCACTTGAGCAATTATATACGCCTATGCAACGGATGTCAACAAGTGACTAGTAGAATAAGCATTTTGTGACTACTGCAGAATATCTCTGTAAATGCTTCCTGGTAGGTTTTTGTATTGAAATTACTGGACACTGGCATGTTTACATTTGTCAGAGTGCCTAGTTCATTAGCAGAAAAGAAAAATCAATACATTGAGAGGAAAGGAAGAAGGAGAACTGTATAATAACAACATAGATCCAAATGCTAATTTAAAAATGAGGGAGAACTTGCTGGATTTAGTTTTCTTTAAGTTAATAAAAATGAATCATGTTCGTTTTGCTCATTTGTGCACTCTTTCAGCTTCACGTAAAGCTCTTAGATTAATTTTTATGTTCCACCTATGTCTGAAAAAAATGCATGTTTTATTAGATAATATGTATAACAACTGTTAAGCATTCTGTAGAGAATGGGGAGTTGTCCCAGTCACTGCAGTAATCTTACTCTTAGCAATAACATTTTTTGACAGTGGTCACAGAATGAGGTCCTGTAACAGTTTCTCTTTCTAGTTAATTCAAAGACTCTGAAACTGAGTATTTTCGAACAGTAGAGAGAGACAATAATGGTGCTGCAGAGCATCAATTCAGTTGCTAGAGTTGCTGCATTACTTCAGTCCTTAAAAATATTTACTGCGCTAGTCTCTGTAATATCACTGGGATTCTGGGAGGGTTCTGCAGGATTGCTGTAAAATATAGTCAGATATCTTATTTTATGTTTTGGATGTTTTTCTTAAGAATAGATAGACTTTCCTGACTGTGGTAAGGTAAAGGAATATGAACACAGCTGTGCAGTGCCACAATATGGCAAGAAAGATGTCTGTGTCCTATAAAACACTGTCCCAGTGGTCAAAGGATCACATTTTCAAAAACGGACTAATTATTGCTCCCATTTCCATTCACTTTGGGTAGTACTCTAGATTTTGATACACTCAGAAGTATGAAGCAGACGCTTCATCTGTTTAAATCCATCACCAGCAATCTTGAAACAGCCACTTGACTGCTCCCAACCGCTGGAGGCATCTGACTCTACCAGGTACCTGGTTCTCCATCACCACAGCAACTCAAAGACACACAAAAACTGATGCTACTCCAGCAATGTAGCCCTACCTGACATAAAGTGAGGTCATCAGAAAACTTGTTCTCTGTGTTTCTCTATTTAATATGACCAAAAGCACCACTTTGGAGCTTTCCACGCATGGGCAGGGGGAAGAAGAGAGGCTCCATTTACTGCTATCAGGTCCAGCAGTCAGGGGGTCCTTGGGAGGAGGTACAGTCTGGTTCAAATCCCTGCTCTGGGCCCTGGGTGCACAGAAGAGCTAGAGACCGTGTACCGCTTTTGCCTGCCCTCTAAAAGGGCAATGGAATGACAGTAATTACAGACATCCTCAGGATGATCGTAAAGGCCTTATCTGAAATTTATGGTTCTCAGTGACTTTGATTGGCTTTGAACCTGGGCCCTTGGAGGGATACTTTACATTTGGGCAGAAATAGAGACTTTGAGCTTCACACTGGTAGCTTTAAAGGATTTTAAATAGATAATTTTCCTGGCCTAATCCTTTGATCACGTCTCTCTCTTTGCAGATCTTCACTCACTTTTCATCAAATGAGGTACACATCTTTTTCTTTGAGGCTTTCCTAGGCTACCTTCAGACTACCAATGATTTCTGACTTGGTATTGCTTTTTATCTTCAGGGAATTTACTAATAGTGTTGCCAGCTGTCATAGTTGTTTTAATCTAATGAATGCACTGGCTGTGTGGTTTTTTTTCTATTGTTGATAGTGATATTTTATTTAAACTATAAATCCTACTCCCAATAATGTCAATTTGCTTCTTGCGTGTCTGCATGCAGTCTTGAGACTGCATCTAGAGGTTGTAACTTCTGATTTCTCTTTGTAATCTCTAAAACAGTTTGAAATTAAAATATGGTAGTTCGTATGTTCTTCGTTACAAAATGGACTTTCAGGATTTCATTAGCATCTGGTATGTTGCTTAGTGCCTTCTTGTAAAGCTAATTAAGTGTTATGCTATTATGAATAATTGTATTTTATTTTTTCTTCGCAGTACAGTAGGCTGCTACAGGAAAGAAATAAGTGAATGATCAAGAGCATCATTGTGTGTTTTATTTAGCTCTTCTGCACTCTCTTTCCATAATAATAATAATCATCACCACAGTGGCCAGACGTGTAAAAGTCTAATTTACAGATGCAGTGAGTTTATAATACCTCCAGCAGAATTCAGCAGTATCTGCAGATGCTCAGCATTTTGAGACTCGGATCTGTAATGACTATTATTTCCTAATGTTAAAAGAAGTCAGTGCATCAGCTGCTGTTTTTAATATATTCTGTATAGCATAATTACATTGTCTACCTACATTACCTACCAACGGCTGTGGCCTACATCTTTGAGCTTTGTGGAATTATAAAAGACTGCATGGCATGAGCCTGGATTTACCTACCCCAGCGACTACTGTAGTATCACAGAATCTTCATGGTTGGAAAGGACCCTTAAGATCATCGAGTCCAGCCAAACAAGCTACAATCTCTGCCTCTAGAGCATGCCCTGAAGTGCTGCATCTATACGTTAAGTAGACGTAGAAGTAGACTAGACATCTAGACGTTAGTAGTCTGTACTGAGTTTAAAAGGATGACTTTGGGATGTTCTGAGTTCCCACTGAGATCATTCTTAATAGGTTACATCACCTAGGTCTGAACTCAAATCTCTCTGAAGCACAGAGAGATTTTCAGCTTACATCAGTGAGTACCTCCTGAGGCCAGCAAGTCCATCCCTCTTCCGCAAAAGTAAAAACAACTTCATCTTGAACTTCGTTGGCCTTCCTAGGCCAATGTCTCCTAAATCTCTCCTTAAAAGCCTTTAGGATCAGGCACTCTCTTCCAGTACTTCATTCTTCTTAAAGTTTGAGCTCATCTATGTAATCAGTAGTCTCTTCATTTTCTTGACGTTTCCTCACAAAGTTCACGTTATCTGGAATTCTGATTTTTCTTGTTGGTGTCTTGGGATAATCCCACATGAAGCTCCTGAATTCATCCTTTTAGCTTTAACGTTGATCTACCTGTACCTCATTTCCACAAATTTTGAAACAGAGGTAATAACATTACCCTTAGTATCAAGGTCCTCTGAGGATACATTCATAAAAGATTATGAATATCAATAACAAGAGGCTTGTAAGCACCTAAAGTAGTCAGAAAGATGAGCACGTAACCGTCACAATAAATAGCAAGTTTAATGTGCATTTTACACGCCCCTTATAAATGAAGTTATGTACGTAAAATTATAGTATTAGCTTATTTATGTCTTTGATATAAAATTTTTTACTATTTTTTTTGGCCAGAGGTAAGAGTGAAGATCCCACAGCATTTGAGTAGTTCTCACCCAGGATTGCAGTGGCCAGGCAGGACTGGAAGGGAAACTGCAGATTTTCCTGCTGGCGCTGCTGAACCCCCTCTCTGCAGACAGGGACAGGGGCTCTTGTTCCATGTTTGCTCTTATCTCCCACAATAAACCCAGGCGTATTTAGTAGTGGATTCAAGATCCTTGAGTGAGCGGTACTGCTGAGCTGCTTGGGCCCCAGGTTCCCCATCGCGTGGGTGCTCTGAGGAGTGAGCATTGAGTGTTACAAAATGCAAATTCTGCCTCTGTCCCTTAATACCAGATGAAAAAAAATCTGCTCTGCAGAGATACAGAGCTGGTTTTAAAATTGAGGATAAATGCAATGTTTATGAAAGGCAAGAAATACACGTAAATTGAGCATAAGCCTTATCCATGTTACATGAGGTTTCCCAAACAGTCCCATCTTTGTCACTCTTCAGGTTTTACCTGCTGCTCTGATGCAGTGAAATACCACATTCTCCTGTTTAACTGAGGAGAGGGGAGTAACTGAGTATTTCAGCAAATATTGCCTTTCTGGTGATAAACACTGGACCTTCCTTCTGAAACTGTCAACACCTACAGTTCCTCAAAGGAACCCTCTTGTGCTGAACCATGTAGTGCCCTAATGAAATGTCAGGCCCAGAATAGGATGGGACATTTACAATCTTATTGAGCGGTCGCTCTGAGCTAAGGATTTGATTCAAGGCCACTGGGTGAAAAGCTTTTAGATCAGCCTGCTGTGTTACGTAGACCCTATTCTGCGATTTCTAATTTGCACTTGTATTTTGCAACCTGTGCCGCATAATCTGGCCATTCTTCAATGGTATCAAAGAAGCAATAGATGAACTGGGATAAAGAAGAATAATTCAAAAACTGCAGAAGTTGCTTGCTGACTGATAAGTCCTTTATGAAATGCCATCTTTGCTGGCTTCTGAAGAACCAGCATCAAAGTCCAGTACCCTTTCGGCATGACAGTAAAAGAGCAAGAGGGACACAAAAGGATGAATAGTAAAGTGTACAATTCTCTTTGTTCCTTAGCAATATCACAAGGTTATTCCTCATCCGGAAGACACAAAATTAGCAATTGCAACACAACAGTGGCTCTGGTTGAAAGGTCCTGTGTTCTTTGGAGGTCAGAGAGCACGTTACAGTGCTCTTTAATACATCTCTCAGTAAACAGCACTGATAACACAAGATCCTCGCAGGCTTTGATGCACTCAGTGCACTCGCAGCACTAAGAAATCATGCCAGGCACTTGCTATGGTGTGAAAATGGATGCTCTCCTTCCGCTCATCTGTTTTGGGAATCTCTTCTAAACATTTGAACAAATCTCAGTGTAAGCTGTTCATCAGTAGCTGGTGGTTAACAGGTATTGCTAACCAGCTAGGTTAAATGTAACTTAGCAGCTAATACATCGGTTGTTCCGTTTGAGTTCACGCATACAGACCTTTTCAGAGTACTTGCTTAGGTGGAGGCAGAGGTATTGGGCGAGCTAAATATGGAAGCATTTGATATTCTTTTAAAATGATTTTTTAGAAACACTTTTAAGTTTGCCCCAAAATACTAAGAATAAAGCTGACAGCTGGTAATTCATGACTGAAAGACATCTAGAACAGATGGGATTGTGTTCATTTGTTGTCAGCCAATGACACAAACCCAAATACATTACTGCCGTGAGGGTGTTGGAAGAACACTGTTCCTAGGCTTTTAGATAAACTTGTCCCAGCAGCTGTTCAATGTCATCAGTTATCTTTCTAGTTAAGGATGTATTCTGATTTGTCAGATAGTAGATACTTTTCACGAATGATTCTGAAAATCCAGAAAAAAAGGTGTTCAGGAATGGAATTTTCCACTTTTTCAACTGAGGTGGTTTACTGCTGTTGAAGATATAGTTACACTTGGGATAAATCTTAAAAAAATGTCTTTGACGCATTTCCTCTGTTGTCAATTTGCCTGCGTAGCCTACCTGAAGAACTCTGTTGGTCAATGGTTTCTGACAAAGACGAATTTTAAACCAAAGACTCTGAGTTGATGAAAGTTTTTGGAGTGCCACTGGTGCCTGGAGTTGTTCCTTGCTTTCAGGAAATTAGTGTCCAACCCACAGAGCAGCTTTTCTACCAGCATTTGCAGTATTCCTGCCATTCCAAATCTTGCACCTCGCCAGCCCTCTTGGAAAGTGAGGCAACCCCAGTGCTAGAACTGGCAGGCAGGTCCACCACTAATGATTTCTCACTATTTCCCTCAAGGCAGTTTCTCTTCATCTTTGTTGTAGTTGTAGAGGTTAATATCTGATTTCAGCTTCCAGTACTGTAAGAATATTTAGTTTACATATGCTTTCCGTAGTTCAAATCCAGCTTTGTGGATCATATTTACCCAGACAAACTGTAATGTTCTTATTCACTTCTGCGCACAGTACTGAACTTAGACTTGACTGTTTCTTTGCTTGCTGACGTTTCCCATCAAGTACATCCCTACAGGATCAACAGTGCGTTTTCTGCATGGGATGCCAGACTGTCTTTGCGCTTGAGTGCAAATGGCATCGTGATGTAGAAGCAAGTCATCATGGAGGTTTCAGGAACTTACTGCTTCTCTCTCTGTTTTGCAAACTGGGCTCTAAGCTCTTCCCCTGGCATTGAGTATGGTGGCAATGCAACAGATGGGAAAAGGAGTAGTACAGCGGATTTCTGTGCCCCCCCTCCCCCGCCCCAACAGCCCACTGTTGGCCTGGAGTGTTGAGTGTCTTAAATTAGTGTCATAATTTAAATGTGCCCAACAGGAATATTGTGCTATCTGGAGGTGTTGGAGCTTTCTGATACCACAGGAATAAAGGAGAATCAAGCTCTTAATGAGTCTCAACATATGTCTTAGTCCATTAGCCACTGTTGGGGGTAACGCTACCCTACTAAAACTAATCTTTTTAGACTCCGTCTCTAGTCAGTGGGGAGAGATAGGGAGTTCAAAACAACTGCATTAGGGTCCTGCTCTGAGTTGCCCTCTGGAGAAACTCATCTCACTCCACTAAGTGAATAGAAACGTGACACGACTCACCACCCTGGTACTGCGCTCCCTCCCCAGCCCCTACCTGCCCCAGTTTGATGTTCCCCTTGCCGAGCAGCCACAGTCATGCCCTGCTCTGTCAATGAAGCCATAGGAAAATGCTGTGTTTTGCTCTACAAAACTGGCACGGTGAATTTGTCTTAATTTTGTGAGTGTATACCTATTTCACTAATAACAAATGGAAGCGTTCTGGTACGTGCCAAGCAGATATACTTTTGCAGAACAAGCTGACAGCCCAGAAATAGGCCTTTCAAGATATGTGGTGTTGCACGTTTGAGACACTACGATTATAAATGAGCATCTAAAGTGAAAATCAGCAAGCCAGTCTGATTTATTAAACCTATATTTAGATTTTACACACACACCTGCTGTTGGATCAATTACTGCTAAACTATGTTCACTGTTGTATCATAAATTCAGTACACTGATTAATTCCAGTCTGCTTGTTTAGTGTAATATGGAGCTTTATTGTAACATCTAGAACACAGGTAGACCAGTTGTGATTTCATGTTAGTTTCTATATATCTAATACTGCAATTTTACAGTTTAAGAGCAAACTGCAGTTAGACAGGAAGGAACACTCATCTTCATTTAAAAGTAATTCTGAAAATAATCAAGTTCAAAAAGTATTTCAATTACTTTGCACTGACAGCAGAAATTAGTCATTTCCATTTTAGAGTATTTGATTTGTAATTGATTTGTTTTGCAACTTTTTTTTTATTCTCTCTTTTCCACTAGACTTCATCAGACTTCTATGAGAAGTGTGTTCCATAATTACTTTTTGCATCTTTTTCCAAAACATAGTCATTGGTGTTATCATTTATGTAAAGTAATTTTAGTTGGCAATTTTGTGATGCTTGCCTATTGGGGATATGATTCCAGATTAGTTTTTCAGACTGTATTTCTCTCAGAAAGAAAAAAACCCAACACACCCAAAAGCCCAGAAAAAGATTATAATAATTTGATTTCTTGAGTATATAGTTGAGAGTCTGTTATTTTACTAAATGATGACTACTTTGGTTTCTGTGCATCTGCAGCAAATCAAACTGCTCTGAATGTTTACTACTAAGATACCATGGATTTCATATTTTTCTTCAAACTTTCCATTTTTCCCCCTGTCCCATCATATAAGAGTTTGCTCGAGATCACACAGCACAAGGAGTGGTCCTGCCTTCTTGCTGCTTTGCAAAATAGCCTGTGGGTGTCTGTGCATACGTGGCTGTGCACTGCTGCGGGACCCCTTGCTTCTCCTGACCCGCCGGTTGGGATGGATCATCTCTGCTGGTGCTGGTTTTTGTCAGGGGAGACAGCGTGTGCCCAAGATACGCCATGCCTCTGCTGTGGAAAGGGTGCCTTAGGCAGTGGGCTGCAAAACGAACCTTAGACTGAAAGCTAAGATTTGGCTGGCTTTGGCTGCTTGCTTGAAAAAGATAAAAAATAAATAAAAGAACCCATTGACAGGTCTTGTTAAGGAAGATTTGAAGTATTGTTTTTCCTGAGTTATTTCAAGAGGATTCATTTCCAGAGAGGCTGGATAGATCATGGCCACTACACAGATTTCATCTTAAGACTGAAAGTAGTCATTAGTATATTTTGAAAAAATTTATGGCGTTTTCTCTTCCCTAGGCTGTTGCAATTGAAGTACTTGACGGGTTGAACACTTGAGTGTAGGGAGAGATGTTGTAAACTTAGTTAATATACCTTTATGAGACTCTCTTAAATAGAAAATAACAATGTAGGAATTCACAGTGATATGGACTAATCTCCTTCTGGGGCTTCTTATGGTGGACAGAAGAGTAAGTATCAATTTTGGCAGATTTTAGATTGTTTTATCACTGGACTGAAACTGAGATCTGTCTTTTCTTGACAGATCAGTTGAAGATTTCACGACTGATGTTGGGGAAATCCCTGAGTTTTTCTGTGTCATATTTAATGTCACTGTGCCATGTTTAATTACACTGTAGATAACGGGGATAAAACTTAGGCATTGCAGAGAAGTGTAAAGATAATACCTTTTTGTAGCTGCAACTGGTTTTGCTGTGCATGTGTGCCTACCACAGTGATGGCTTTTTGATAAGGGCAGCTTGGGCATTGGTATCCCCAAAATAAACAGTAATAGGACTGAGCAATGCTTCGGTTTAATGTGAACTTAGTACTACTGTAATTTGAAGTTCTGTAACCAATAAATCAATAAATAGGTGTACCATAAGATTCAGTGCTATTTCTGTAAAGGGATATCTGCAATGCAGTGTCTGTGGGTGACAGTCTTCTGGATGCTCTGAGGAAACCCATAATCTCAAAAGCAAAACCTATGAGTTCTTTTACTGGAATGGAAAATTGTAGCAAGGAGTTAAAGTGGTGCTAACTGAGAAAATCATAAAGTACCCATTAAGTTGGTCTTTACTAAGTTATAGTAAAAGAGAAGTAGCAGCTTCTCGAAACTAATTTCGACTACGCTGTTCATTCTGTATGTATATATTTTAGCATTTACCTTTTCCATTGTTTGTGAGCATCTTTAAGCCATCCACTGATAAGAAAAACAATGAAGGTAAATGAAAGTAGTCCTGTGACGTTCAACAGTTGTGACGCCTTACAACTAAGTAGTAAATACAGGATATTTCCTAGCATATTGGGAGACTTTCATTAGGACTGACAAGTCTGAAAATTGGAAAGATTTTCCTGAAGTGAGTAAGTGATTTCCAAGTGAAATAACCATAATTGAAAATGTTCAGATTTCTGATTTTCCATATGTTTGACAAGCTTATTGCTTTCACTGTAGTGATAATCACAGTACCAAGAAGTTAGCAATCATTTAAGAATTGTATGCAGGTTAGAAAGACTGAAAGGGATGTACAGTTCCCCCACCATCTGCTTTTTTGCCTCTAACTACAATGGTGGATGAGAGCATCTGGTTATTTCTCTGCAAATAATACCTTTAATATATTGTCTGCATAAATGTGATGGGAACTCATGGCCCTTGGAATAAAAACCAGGTATTTATTCCCTCCTGGCAAATATGGGACTTCCTGGAGAATTTTTCTTCCTGAGTTGTATTTCAAATTTATCATCTTCTTTTAGTAATTTTTAACATTAATTTCATTATCCTCATCCCTTCATAGTTCTTCAGTGCTATTTACAGAAGTTGTGCCCACGTACAAACTAGTAATGAAGACCACAGGGCCAGAGGAGCAGCATGTAAAAGGGATAAAACAAACTTAACGTATGTACCCTGCTAGTTTAAGGAGAATCAGGGTTTAAGGGCCGCAGGGTGGGAGAGGAAATTGAAGCCTGGTCTCTTCTGCCTGTGGAGAGTATTCCAGCCATGAGACTAGTGCATTAAAACAAGCTGCGGCACTTCTGCTTGTGGCTGTCACGGTTTGGAGAGGCCTCCTTCCCTGTGGGGCCCTCGATGGCCCAGTCTGAGCTCTAGGTTGCCGCACTTGTAAGAACCTAATTAGATGTGCCTGTAAGTGAGAGATGCTCAGGCCCACACTGGGAATCTGTGACAGAGAAACAGTGTCCTGATCCTCCATCACAAACCAGTGAGAGGTCGTGGCATTTAGCAGAGTTGGAAGCAGATAAACTTACTAAGCAAATACTTCTATTCAAATACCATTTATCATTCAAAAAAAAAAAATTGATTTAAATTCTTTCACTTTTTGCTGAAACAGTCTTAACTGAATAGCAGTTTAACACTGGTGGCCTCTGCAGCTCTCTTTTAATGTGCATAATCATCCCATTCACAGACACGTGCATCACAGTGCCACATACATTTCAATCCATCAATAACTTCACAGAAGACTAAAAATTATTTTATTTTAAAATCTAATTTAATGATAGAAGAGGGATAAGAGTATTAGCCTGAGGCAACGAAAAGGTACATTGTATAAACTGTTATTCCTTAGACAACTGAACATTAGCTTGTAAACCTAATAGCAAATTCACGTTGGTGATGGCGGAAATTGACGGCTCTTCAGGATTTGTGATAAGGTCCTGTGCTTTTGCAGCAAAAGCAATTAATCACTGCTATTATGATCACATTTCTTGTGATTTTAACAAGAAAGTTTGCTATAGCAGAGTAGTGAATTCAAAAGGCTTTTCTGGCATTGTCTTTCCTTTTTCTTATTGCTCCTTTGCCTCTTTTCTCTCTTAAATCTCCTCCATCATTAATCCTATGTCTCACACATTGGCATTAAAGTGTCTTTTACGCTATGTCTGCGCAAGGCAATGTATCACTGTATAAAGATACTCAAGGTAGCTCTGAAGGAGCCAGCTCAAATAATGGGACATAGCATTACACCTACTGGATGTCATCTATTGTATTCTGCTTCTCATCAGGACTCGTGCAGAGCTGGCTCTAGCGATTTTGATTGATGCAGTACTGATCCAGGTAGAAATCCTCTTAATAGTGTTGTGCAAGTAAGGTGGGGCTATTTGGGGATGTACAAATGCACAGAAAGACACACACCCCCCAAAAAGCAAACCCTTTTTTTCTCTTTCTAGAACAACATTATTTAACAAGCAAATGTCAGAAAAAATGAAAAAGGGTACAGGTAAAAGTAATCTGACAGAGTTTACAAAGTAGACTATATTTAAAATCACATTGAAAAGCTGTCATGGACATAAAATATCTGTATGAGACTAAAGATAGAAAAGATATTTAATGAAGCAGAGAGCATATCTTAAAATAAATGTGCAGTGGGGATAAATGTGAGGTGGTGTGACATATGTCGAAGCAGGCTGAACTAAGTAACAGAACCGAGTTGCAAACAGCAGAGGAACGTGTCTTGCTGTGCGAGGACACGCAGGGGTGTGTGTCACGATGAGGACAGGAGCTGGGAGAGGAAGAGGGAAGGGGGAGCTTCCATTAGTCCTTTTGAAAATGTGGATCAGCTGTGGAGATTTAAATTGGGATAAATTTTGAGACAACGAGAGATCTTCTAGATTTGAGATAAATACTGCCCTATTGCGGTCTTATTTAAACATGGTGTAAACGTGAGCTTCAGCTTTAGTTTATAGGTCTGTCCAAGCAACATGTGATTTTTGTCACTGAATATGGAGTAGAGGAAGATGCTCACCGTTTGGCTGTACGATGCCAGCATTAATTGACTTTTACGTGGTTCCTAGCTGTGGGTGAGTTCAGTTTTTATACCACCCGAGGAGGAAAGTGCTTATTTAACCCCTGACTGTTCCGCTTCTGGTGCCTGCTGGTGCCGCAGCATCCCTCTCCTCAGGAGGCAGGTACCAGCTGCAGTCCCCTCTCTCCGTCTGTGTAAGGGCTGTAGCTCAGCAGCAGGCAGGTAAGGTGTTCCCTGGTGGACCTACACCTGAGGTTTGTCACTCCCTGATTGCTTCTGATCTGTGGAAAACCCCAAGTGTTGCCAGCAGTGCTATCACAGACACCACCTCTACTCTCAGCCCTCACCCATCTCGGCTGTGGGTCACTGGCTGTGGCATACACAAACCTTTCCCTTTTACGGCAGAGTATTTTTGACAGCAAATCTGGGCAAATCCCAGTGCCCACCACGTGCTCCCTGTAGGTTTAGCCTGGGTGAAATGAGGCCGGTTCTTCCCGCACGTGGCCACCCACCTTCGCCAGCTGATGCAGAAAAGCACTCTGCATGTGATGGGATTGCTGTGGTGCTTGTCCTCCTTATTTTGCCTGAGTGTCAAGGCAAAAAGTTATCACCATCATTTAAATTGGATTACTGCCGTCAGTGCATTTTATCATATGACTTTTAAGGCCCAGCAATGTGGAACACATTAATTGGCACTTGTTGGGATGCACAGGGCTTCTCAAGTGTATGAAGGCTTTAAGCATCATTCAGAAAGTAATGCCATGACCTAAAACCTCTTTCAAGCCATCAGTGTGCTTTAAAAGAGGCCGTTCCGTGTATAAAGTAATACTGGGAGAGGAGGAAGAAAGACGTTAAAAAAAAAAGTAAAGTGAAAATTGTTCTTCACTTCTGTTCATCGCGCAGTTACCAAAATCAATGTGTCTGCAAATGTAACTTGTCTCATAAATCATTAGGTCACAAACCTGCACAATGTCAATGTGTTGTCACTATCCTATTAAATTAAATTACTAACCAAGGTAATACTTAACAGCACATTTCACAGGGAACAATGTTTTAATGTGTTGAGGATGCCTAATAAATATAGCAGTCAGCTAATATGATTTGAAGGCTTTAGGCAGAAAAAATCCTAGAGAGAGATAAAGATAAAGGAGGGTGAAAAAAGACATCTAGTCACTAGGGATATAACGTACTGAAATACTGGATTGGCATAATGAGAAATGTCCTACTAAATCCCTACCCGGTAATTATCAAAGATGGGTTGAATGGGTTATATTTGGATTTGGCACCTTCAAACACAAGGGGGCAGGTAGACCTACACATAACTGACGCTCTCAGTTGAGCTATGGGAAAAACTAAATGGTGAACTCTGAACCTTATTTTTACTGAATGTTTCCCGAAACTATATTTATAAGAGACAGGGACGGACTGTCAACAGTAAAATACGCTGATTTACACCTATTCCAGCCCCTAGATATTTTAAGATTAAATCATATTTCAATTCTGAAACCTTATGAAGTGCTCCACCTTGATTGGCAATACCCTCCCTGCTCTTCTGTTTGTCCAATATGGGAGTAGCTTGCTTTTTTTTTTTTTTTTGCAAAAGCCATAGTTTAAACACTTTTCTCACAACCCCTGATCCTCCTCCTGAGTGCTTTAGAAGAAGGATGAGAGCTTGAAGAACTCCTACTATTATGAAAGTCAGTGGAGAATAAATAATCAGCAAGTTCAGGCTTCTGCAGGTCGGTGGGTGTGCAGCCGAAGTTGCAGTCCCGGCCAGAGTAATGCGCTATAATACTGAATGTTTTACTGATTAAAATTTTGAACCTTAGAGCTTTGAACTTGGGTATTAGTCCAGTATGTTAGAGTGCCTAAAGATGGCACTTGCAGTCCAACGTTAGGTTTGGCATAATAAAATGAAAGCCCAGCGCTTCTGGCCAAAATTCAGCCAAATGACGATGTTGTAAAAAGAGACGCGCTGGGTACATCAGACACGATCATTGTCACATTTTTTGCTGTTCAGCACAGAGGAGCTTCTGCGTCTGTGTCTAATATTTACTATGCTACATTCAGTTCTTGGCTTCTGAGCTCTCCCCCAAGGAGAACATGCAAGTCAAATGTCAAAATTTGATCCCTCTCAAGCTGTAGGGAAAAGAGGAAGGCAGGAGATAAAAGCTATGAAGGAAAAGGTTATTTTTAAGTAATAGAAGCTCATGTGCGATCGCCTTCTGTTGTTTGGCAAGAGGAAAGGCACCATGAGAAGAAGGAGTTGGTGTGTGGTTACGGTCTGAGATCCTATGGAGAATTAGTTAGCTGAAACACAGATATGCCAATGGATGTAATATGCTTTGTAGATACGAAATTTAACTTTTTATTTATTGATGTAATGCATAATGCAAAATGTTATCTAGCAATGGGATAGAACTCCCACTGTAAGCTCAATTTTATTTTTGTGTTTTGAAAAAAAATGTACATTTTTTTAAATGTGTGGGTATTTTCTGTTTTTACAGGCAGCTATAATCTTACTCTCTAACGCTGTTATATTGTTATATAATGCTAATGACTGTGATTAGGCTCTGAATTTTATGGCTTGACTTCATCTTTATTTTTAAGAGGTATTTTATGGTCGTTTTAAATTATGACATAAAACATTTATTGTTTTGTAAAGAAAAAGGAAGTGTCTTATTTGAAAGAAATGCCATTATATCGAAGTTCAAGCCACTTCTTGTTAGGACGTATTTTACAGTTTGTTTTGCTAAGTGCAATGGTGACGGAGGGTTTTCTCCCAGCATGATCACCAGGCAAAACTATGCTCATGGACGACCTTTTCCTCCGGTAGGGAGGGGACAAGAGTCCTCTATAAAATAGTAAGCATGATGGGGTTTTGATAAGTGTGGTTGAGTCTGCATAGTCAGGTAAAATTCTGGTCCTAGTGAGGTATACAGGAATTTTGTGCTTAACTTAAAAAACCTGGAATGTTGTTCCTTACTACAAAATTTTCTCCACTAAAATTCACCTGTTGAGAAATCCTGGACTCCTTTCAGAGGCCAGGTCCACCTCGACGTCCCCATACACAACGCAGCAATTCTAACCTGTGATTCCAAACGGAGCTATTTGCAGAGGTATGGCACCGATGGCCTTGGCAGGCAGCACAGCGCTCAGCCCAACTTCCTCTGCTGCCATGACAGTGACAATCTCAGAAGGAAAAGTACCATGTCTGTATTCGCTCCTAAAAATGTCTATGTTTGTCTTTTAAGGCTGACAAAATGGAGCAGTTGCTTATCTGACAGCAAATGGTTTAACCTAGCTATCAAACAAATCTTATCATAAGCTAATTTTATTTATTGTGCCAGTCCCTATAGAAATTAATTAGTCATTGCTTGCTTCTTCATTTTTGCAGCGAAGATGCCTTGTTCAGCCCATCTGTTTGGGAGCTGTAGTTCACATTTCCCTTCATTGCCACTTTAAAGATGATTGCATTTTTTTCACATTTTCTGTCCCTCTGTTTGCCAGCTGCATTGATTTTCATAGTCATGCCATATTTCCTGCTTTCTAATAGATTCCTGTCCACTGCTCCTACCTCTAAATCAATGTTTTTAATACTTCAAGAACTCATCAGTAAGAATGCCTGTAAAATTTAGTCAGTTCATTGACAGTTTTCTCTTGCTTGATGCTGAAAGCTATTTGCACTTACCATTTCCTTCAGCTATTGTAGAGATTTTTTTTTAGGACTGAAACTCCCTGAGGTCAGCCCAAGGCAAACAATTTTTTCATTTCTGTAATTTCACTGGAAATAAGACTTGTAAAACTGCTTCAGTAAAACTAACTTTAAGGGCATTCAAAAGACTCCTTTGAAAGATCGTGTGTATTTAGTTGATTGATACAGAATGCGTTCACGGTTTCGCTGATCACAAGGCAAGAGCAGTGCGATGGGAGAGCGTGTGGCAGTCCCGTACATTATAGATCCCAAACAGCCACTGGCACTGCATTTCTAGCATGGGCTATCATGATTTCTAAAATTCACAAAGTGAAACATGTAAATTTAAGCAGAAAACACCACCATCTTTTTTTTGCTCAAGGAATTGGGCATTTGGATGTCCTTAAGCAGGCACAGCCTTACTGTCTAGAAAAGACAGGGGGCCAACAGAAGTCATACCAGAGAGGAGACCTGGTCTGTTGGCTGCCAAGTTGGTAATACTGAATTACAAGCAAAAACACTTTATACCTACTGTATTCCTTGAACAGCAGGCTCAGACCCTTCGTTACGAGTCTTCTTTAGCTGATATATTGCCTGAACAGGCCTGGGTAGAACCATGGCCGCACTGAGGTCAATAGAAAAGCTGAATGGAACATTTACAGTATTTTATTGTAAATCTTTCCATGCAGAACTTGTGTTATTTATAGGTATTTATCAATTCGGTCTGGGTGGTTTAAATTTTTTTTATAGGAGGAGGACAGGAAGAATTTCAACTTCGCTCAAACAGCTGAATATATCACAGTTTTCATTCGCATGCAAAGTAAACATTTGTTACCGTCTCTGGCACGTTATACCTTACAGTAATCATAATAACAAAAGCATTTAACATTATAATATGCTTACATTATAATTTAATATACTTCCATTATGATGCAATTGCATATTCCTATACGTAATTTACTTATTCTTGTTAAAATTATGTTATAGCTATTTGTCCTAATTTTTATATATCGGGGAAGCACTGAGAGAGTTGAAATGAGACTGGAAAACTGTTGATCTCATCATCGACAGCAGTAGGAAAGTGGTCCTGAATCTACACTTCTGACCAGGGGAGCAGGCAAATGGAGTCTAGCCCGCTGGCCCTTGCAGTTGACTCCTGAGATGGCAGGAAAACCTGCCTCTCTCTTCACTGGAGACAAACGTGGGTAGCTCTGTGCCTACTTTTGACATGCACCATGTGGAGAATCTCAGCTTTGGACGAGTGGTTATTTCCAGAAGAGAGCCTCAGGATACAGGGAGGGCTGTGTTGATTTGCATAGACAACCTGCGCCTGTTAACAGAGATGTTTGATGTTCACCATAGCTTGTATGTTACTGGCCCTTTGGCTGAGTCTTTGGAACTGACTTCAGGAGCACTTTTTTTGTAAAATAAAATACATTAGTTTTAATCAGAAACCAAAGGGCCAGCCATGGTGACCTTGGGGTTTTTTTGTTGATGAGGGTGACCATCATAGCTTGTTTTGAGAGACCATGATTAACAGAGGTGTTTGGAGTGATTTCTAGGATATTTTTCCACCCTAAACCTAGGGGATACATTGCAAATCCATAGGAGGAAACAGTTTCTGCCTTACTGGTGCAGATTGACAGGATAAAGTGTTAACAGAGATCTCACTGTCACAAACAGTGATAACCGAGGCAACAAATCTCGCCATCTAGCCATACAGGAAATCTGTGTCACAGACTTCTGATGAAACAGTGCTTCTTCCTTCACAGTGTCTTATTGCAAATAAGTTGATAAAGATTTTGAAAATAAACAGGAACGTAAGATTTTATGGTAAGATCATTTCAAGGACTGTTTATTCGCCTAAAGAAAGGCAGATTGCCAGTATGGTACAACGGAATGGTCGTCCTTTTGTTCAGCACTGAATGAAGCTTTCTTTCAATATGAAGTGTGGTCTTTTCCGGGAACCGTTCTATCTCATTGGCACATTCCGCTTATAGATAGCGTTAGACCGGGTATATGAACTAATCTTTGTTCTAGACTTCGTTTGCAGGCCATGGCTTCTATTATATTTAAGTGCTTCTCCTTGAAGCTCTAAATCAAGGGCAGCTTCAAAAGCGGGCAGCTTCTATTAAATGTAATTACTTTAATCTGAAGCTTATGCTAAAGGTGAGGCTGCTAAACAAGGCGAGGCACTAAATTAGAGTAGCTGCAGTTAAGAGCACGAATGGTAAAAGTACCTCTATTAAATAAAGGATAGTAACTAATCAAGGAGGGATTATAAATGAAGCTATGCAGGGTTTGTTTCAGATTGTGTGTTTATGTCATTCCCAAAAACAGAAACCGTTTCTCCGTGTTTCCTCTCTTGTAAATGACCAATAAGATATGAAGCGTTTATATCCCTGTGCACCCGTAGGTTCATAGCCTAATGAAGTTTAATGCAATACTGCTACTTGTTTATAAGCTCTTATTTTTCATTCAGCATGAAATGTTTTTAAAAGAGAATCCTTAGGGTTTTCAACAGCAACGGTTGGACTCAGGAATACAAAGCCAAGAATTACTATAGAACCATTTATTTATCTTTCTAACCATATTTTGTGACTCTTTTCATCTGTGCTCAGTCTTGTTAGCATGTCTTCCCAATATTCATGGGGCAGCTTATCATTCAGATCTTCCAAGTGACCTTTTCTTCTTGGACCTCGTCTATGATGTCAGATTTCTTATCCTGGTCTATGCTGTCATGCTTTACCAGAACTCTGATGATTCACTGGCTTTCAGTTCCTCCAAATGCTTCCAGGGCGTTATTTTACCTATTAAATCCAAATCTTTCTGTTCCTGATTTGAAGGAAGGGATACAGTATTTCTTGACTACCTTCTATGTGATAACAAAAATTTTCACCCAGTCTTGCAGTCATTATTCAGGCAACACTCCCCCCAGATTCCAGAGATGAACTGGACATGCAGGAATTGAACGATGTGATGCCTTGTCTAGCGCATCATTGAAAGAAAATTTATACAAAGGGCTTGATAACTAAACTACCTGTTTTAATGGAATGCTCACATTTTCATTAGTAGGCATAACGGGAAAATATAATGTGTTCTTACTGGCGTAAAATAGCACAAGAAGATGGAGAATCCAACTCTGTTCTCTATGTTGACAGTTAAAACTAACACCAGGTAAAAAAAAATAGTTGAAATAGGCTGGGTTTTCTTTGTGTGGGTAAGGGAAGCAGATAAGAGCGGTTTCATGCAGGGAACAGATCAGGTAAATAACATCTTTACAGCATTTATGCTTTTTGAGTAACTGGAGCAATTTCCCTTTCAGTTTTTAGGGAATCATTCTCAGATCTAATACTGACTGAGTCCCCTCTGTGAAATATTTTTCAGCATTCGCAAGTCATCTAAAGTGGCTTATTTTCTTCACTGTTGTTTTCTTCATCTCACACATCAGTTCCTCTCTGTCGCAGCTTTTCAAAGGCAGTCTGTTAGCACACAGAGCGCGGTATCAGAGGCTTGATTTCTGTAACTGTTGTTTGGGAGAGACTGAGCAAAAGGAAGAGAGCTCTTTGGACTTGCTCTCAATATTAGAGTTCATCTCAAGAATTTTGCTTCAAAGCCCAGCATGAAATGGACAATTTCTGAGCAATTCCTTACTCTCTCATTTTCTTTATATGTAAAATATCCTGTGTAATGTAAGTGCCATAAAAGAAAACAAAGCCACTCTTAATAGCCACTTCTAAATTCAGCTTAAAATACAATGACATGATCTATAGTGATGCTTATCCACCTGATTAACTTCTAACTCCTTGGAAGCTCTAAGGGCCATAATCTCTGTGTGCCAAGTCTAACCACACTGTTAAAACCAAAGACAAGTATTAAAAATACAATTAACAATATTAACTTTACTATAAAATGACCACTTTATATTTTCCATGGTAGCAGGGACCCAACTCTTCAATATAAAAGATTTTTTCTTTTTTTCTGGGGCATTGTTTTCCTTATAGAAGGAGTAAAACCAATCAGCTAACAAATCTACTCTTTTATTCAGTAACTGTATGGTTTATCAATCTGTTATTTGGGTTTTTACATAGAACTAAACACCTTTACATGATGTCCTACCTTCTGTACAATACTTACTTTTCCAATGACTATTCAGAGGATGTAAAGGCTAAAGCCAGCAATTTATTCTTGCATGTCAGTTCAGGGAAGCAAAATTCGCATAGTATGCTAGAGTACACTTATTTGTTGACTCGTTCTTTTTCTTTGGCAGGAAGGCAATATCTTGTATTCCAGCAGTTCTTCTTTCCAAGATATATGAATCTTCCCTGGTTTTCTAATGGTTTTGATTTGCATTAAGTAACAAAATAACGCCCAAGCCAGAAAAACAATGACAGAGAAATAACAATAAGAATATAAACGGCACTAACAAAAGCTAGAAAACGAAAGGTTAAAGTTGAACTTGGCTTAGCAAATTTGGAGATGAGGGAAACATCCAGAAAGGCACCATTTAGATGGAATTATGAATCTTAACCTGAGAAGGTGCTCCAAAAAGTCTTTGTTCCAGCAGCTGTGAAAACCTATTAGGAAGTTACATTTTGGGCAACAGTATTTCTTAGATGCTTACATTTCAGCTGTGCATGCTCACAAGCACTCTGACTGAAGCCTCTAGGAAGCTTGCTGCCATTGAAGATCTATTTCGGTTGGAGCAGAGCCTAATTTCAGCTACTTGCTGAACGTGCAGTTGGTTTGAATTGTGAATGAAAATGGATTCATTTTAGATATGAGTTTGAATCAATTTAGTTTTAATGCTTTCCTTCAGGTGTAGTGAAAACTTCCAAAGCAACGCCTATTATATGGTGATGACAATAGATAGTACCTCTTTCAAACAATGACCACAAAAATTAGTACTTTTACTGTATTAGGGTTTTTGCTGTCATTTTGACGCCTATTACAGAGCCTCTCTGATCATATATGTACAGATATATGCAGTATATGCACAAGTTTATGCAGTCATTGCACACGCAGAGTGCACATGAAGATCTGGAGCCTGTGTTGCGCGCCTGTGGATGCACCACACTGGTGTGTTGGGGGTCTCAGTCCAAAGCAGAAGCATTTGGCTGGAATATTGCTAACCTCATCTACCTGAACTAACTTACTGTCTGCTTGAACTGGCCTAAGAACTTTGAACAATGGCCTTGTAAATTCTGAAATACTGGTTTTAAGTTGTCTTGGGACAGTGTGGTTCAACCTCTCTTGTTACATTTGTAGTGGAGAAGAGAAGCAGGTAGAAAGAAAATTGTCTCTGTATTCTGTTAGTTTACCAGGCCATCTGTTCAAATCTCACATCTTCAGTGGGGAAAATTGGCTTAAGCAGTGAGCAAGGTAGGGTTAAGAAGGCTATTAAATGACAGGTTCCTTAGTGGGGATGTTGTCTCTCCACAAGGTGAGCTGGAGCTCCTATGGCAGTTCCTGGAGTCTTGTCACCAACTGTTAACGATTGTTGACCTTCTGCAGGACCTATGTTTGCATTCTAATTTAAAGCTTCATTTTGTCACAAAACAAGATCCACCAAGATGAATGAGAGGGAAGGGATAGATCCCTTCTTTGCCTCTCAGCAGCTTTTTTAGTTCATAGCAATAAAGGAGGTGCTTCAAGTTGCACCTTCTTCAGCCCTTCCAAATGCAATTGGCATTTCTTTAATTCAAATATTGCTGGCAGTTACATGACCCACATTAGAGGTGAATCGTGAAATGTTCTAAAGACATGTCTCAGGGTTAAGATTATGAGTCCAAGGAAACAAGCCTGCAGCTGCATGTGAGCTTGCCTTCCTGGCTGTTCTGCTATTTTAACTGTAATCAGAGCAGTTCTGGCCTTGGGACTGTTCAAGTATCTGAAATCCAAAGCCACCAATATAAGTCATTAGAAGCAATTTTTTAATTCGAAACTGCATATCTGGATCTCGATCCTTTGTGTTAGTGCTCTCCTGACTTCTCTTTGCCTTAGGTGTAGAGCTCCCGAGCTCAGGGGCAGTACTGGGACAGCCTGCACAAGTGGTTGTCACTTGAAATCCGGGACTGGTCAGTTTTCTGCAACTCTGTGTAGTAGCACTACGTGATGATAGTCTTAGCCCTGCAGTGTAATGGAACAGCTAGTCTCAGAACAGTACCCACTGCAGTGCATTTTGTTGAGGAAAATAAAATGTCTCTTGAAGTGTGTAACAGGTTTTCCCTATTTACTCTTGTACTTCCTTACCCAGCAAATTAAATTTATTTGGCTTTTCTGAATTTTTACTTATTAAAAGATAAAAAGACACTCTGCACATTTTCCTGTGCTCTGTTTCATGTTCGTTAAGGACAAATATAATTAGTATTAAGAAAAACATAATAATTCCTCCAGCTGCCATTACCCAAAGTAATTTCATTCAAGTTCACTAGCTTGGCATCATCTAAGAAATACTTTGTAGGAATTTTTCCTTCTGTTTAGTAAGATAAGGAAAATAGCAATAAAGCAACTAGTGCTAAAAAGAGGTGAGGAGAAGGATCCAGCTGATAATTTTCTGAGTTAATTGAAATATTCCTCTGAGAACTGTTTCAACGTAGGTCATTACAAGGGATTGAGACCAAGGTACCCCTCTAAAGCCCTGATGGAAGGCCAGTTGACACCGGCAATTAAATTCCTGTTTGTTTTAAATAGGAGTCGACTCAAACCTGAGCTTCTGTTGCAGGATGTAAAGGCTGACATCCACAAAGGCACTTTGACTCGATAACACTCAGCGTTGTAACACACCAGCATTTGCAGATGGCCAAACAAAGTTGGGTCCACAAAGCTGGAGGCAACCATTTTACGAATCTCTAACAAAGTCACTTTGGGTCCGTTAGGCACAATGCAGCACATCCAAAGCCATTATGATGCCTCAGGGATTTTCTGGGTCCTCTGTGGTCTCCTGCTAATGCTGAAGTAATTGAAAAATATGCAGGTACCTTTGTAGAGCTTAAGGCTCCAGCCTTAACCTGCCAATTTTAAGAGAACTGATATCTTACCAGCCACTAAAACAAGACAGAGACTTACCTTATGATGATGTGGGTTGTATTTTCCTGTTTGATCACTGGGATGAAACAACATCCACCAATTCCAGCCATGTTAAATGCCATTGGAGCCTGCAATGATAAAGCAGAATATAGTGCGAGATTTCCATGAATATGAATCTAAAGGATACGACCTGCCAATTATCAGTGAATTTGAATAGTCATTTATTCCAAGTTCATGCTAGTGAATTTTCTCCTTCCAATCTGGAGATGTGCAACAGTAGAAGTCCCCTATCCAAATTTCACAGAAGTGCTTACATTTGAGAGGCCTGAGATACTTTTGATTGCTAAAATGGTTCACAGATCCGTGTTATATATTGATAATGTTTTAATGTTTGCATTCAGTGGATTCTGATTTTTTGTATTTTTGGGGCACTGACTTTCCAAGGAAAAGCTGGCGTTTGATTGTTGAGTATATGTGAAAGAAACCCCTTGTACTGTGTTCCAAAATTGTCATGGCTTGATTAAAAACCCCCACAACTATATTTCAAGGCAATTCTTACTGTGAGAAAGATGTCTCTTACAAAGAAACTAGTCTAAAAGATTTGTTGGAAAAAGGATTCTGCTTCCCTTCCTGGAGTTTCGCTGAATTGCTACTAGGATCTGTGCCTGCCCTGATGTACGTCGCCTTGCATCACATCAGAGCCATCTATTCAGAGTTCTTGCTTCATTACAAATCTAGTATTATCACCAAAACCTGCAAAATCATTTCAGGGGAAAGCTTCAGGATTAATTGCTCCGTGTAAAGCAATGTCATAAAATGCTAGTTTCTGAAGAATGCATTATGCCTGGAGAAGAGAAGGTTCCGTGGAGACTTTACTGAGACCTTTCAATATAATATAGAGGGCTTATAAGAAAGACGGAGAAAGACTTTTTATCAGGGCCTGTAGTTATCGGATAACAGGCAATGGTTTTAAACTTGGAACGGAGTAGATTTAGACTAGATATAGGAAATACATTTTTTACTGTGGGCGTGGTGAGAGAGCATTCCTGGAGAAGTTGTGAACGCTCCATCATTGGAAGTGTTCAAAGTCAGGTTGGACGACAGGGCTTTGAGCAACCTGATCTAGTGTAAGTTGTCCCTGCCAATGGCAGAGGGGTTGGACTAGAAAGTCTTTGAAAGTCACTTCCAACCCAAACCATTCTGTAATTCTATGATGTGTGTTTCATATCCTGATAAAACTCCCCAGCTGAGGAGCACGCAGGTTTAGGTTGTGGCCAGTGTCCCGGTGTCTCTGGGGAGAGCCATCTGTGTCAGGCTTGGACCTACCTTTGTGTGTTGTCAGCAGCGGTTCTCAGGTTGGGTGCACCGAAATGTGGAGCCAGAGACCATTTTCTCTGGTAGCTCTATCTGCGAAGCTGGTTACTGGTGAAAGAGAAAAATGAGCTGCTCTTTATAACTCCTCCTTTTACTTCATAGTACCCTTTTTACTTTTCAACAAAACAGTCTTTGAAGATGAACATTAAGAAAAGGTAAAAATTTTTTTTTTTTTTAAGAACTTTGGCTTCAAAAGCAACTACTCAGTTGCAGAAGGTATGATTGTTCTAAGTGTTTTAGCTGAGAACTTACTCGCTTAAGTTTTAATGAGATTTTTCCTAAAGGAGATGACTGTTCCTTATGAGAAAGGGCACTGGAGTCTGGATCCCAATCAAAACTTCTCAACTGGGGAAAGACTCATTTCAGCATAGTAGGGTTTATATTATGGTTCTTTAAAATGTTCAGGTTATTTAGGACTGTTCTCCTTCACTAGGAAGGGTGTTCCTAATTCAGCAGCTGCTTCTAAAAAAACAATGACACCTTTAATTTTTCAAACTGCTTATTGCTGAAAGAAAAAGTTTGTTGTGTATGAACATCAACCATATCAGTAAGTAAAGAACTTCACTGACATATTTACTGCTTGTTATGGAATTGTTGTTTTTTAGCTTCTTATTAAGCTGTCTTTCTTTTTTATTGCCAAATATCTACTGTTTTCGTACCAAAATTACAGAGATCACAGTTCTGTGCCTCTAATGATCATTGAAGTAATTCAACATTCCCAAGGTAAAGCTATATGGAAAGGTTACAACCTATTAAACAGTTCAGTATATAAGCAGAAGTGATGTGAATAATCGCTTATTTTTACAATGTATTATTAAATGTATATTCTTAGTATTTATTTAAAATTCTAGTTCATAATGTGAGAGAGGATCTGCAGCATAACTGATTTTCCACAGGGTGTTTAAGTGGTCAAAACACCCACTAAATTTATCTTGTAACGAGAGATCAGACATGCATGTAGAGGCTCATTTTCAGCTAGCCAGACAGTCCTGCCCCTCCACCTTTCTTTTCCCTTTTTGCAGCACCTCTTCATAGTTTTGGCACCTCTCTCTCATTCTGGGACTTGTGACACAAAGCACACCTGGACTTCGTGGGACTCATTGTATCAACAAGCGTTTGATGTTTTGCCAGACAGATTAAAATTGTTGTGTGAGGCTTCGTGCAGTTGGCTTCTTGTATCTCTTTTGGACACAGTTCTGTTTTCTGCAATAGATAGGAAGCAACGTGTCATAAAAAAATGCCTGCCTTTGGTATCTCTAGTGTTGTTTTGCTAACTCCGGCTTGCTGAAAGAAACATAACACCCTCCTCTTGGCAAACGAGTTTTTATAAATGAGGTTATGTTTCTTAGTCTCATTATTTCCTCAGTGGCGCAAAATAAAGGCATAAATTAGGGTATTGGACGAACAGTCAAACGATTTATTATGATTTATCTTGTGCTTTTGGGTTGCTTGTTTTTCTGGCGGGGGGACAGAAATGGATTCCGTTAGCGGACTCGGCAAGAGAAACTGGCTTATTGAGGGAAAGGGCTGGAGTTCAACTTTGTGTTATCTGGCTTCTCTCTCCCAGCAGAAATCTCAATGTCTGTCCAAAGATGCTTTGCAGATTATTCAGCACAAAAGTGCCTTCTATATTTGCTGGATTCGTTCCTTCATCTAGTGGTTGTTGGGAAGTGGCGAATACTGGAGGCATCACTGTTCCTGTTGCCTAAATCTGCAGAGCGGGGCTAGCTTGGATCACCCCAGACAGATATGCATGGGGAAGCGATATGGGCTACACTCGGCTCTGTTCTGTGCTCTTTCTGGTAGTACTTGATCCTCCCCCACATGAAGTGGCCTGAATCTGTGCCGTGCCATGCCGTGCCCCCCAGCCGTGCATTCATACCCGCGTACAGAGAGCTGCTGAGATTGCAGGCTGCTGATCTCATGTGCACACCTGCTTTTTGGTTTTCTGAGACAGCTAGATAAGGACCCTGCTCGGACACTGCTGTCTGGGTGGCAGGATGCAGATTTCTAAGAAATCCCAATCTGCAAAGCAGCCCCTAGCTCCACAGGGACTCCTCGGCCACTATGTCCATCACCACCCGTAGCAATTAGTCCACGTTAGCGAGTGAGCTTCTGTCTATGTGATCTGTGTCCTGTATCTCACCGCTGATTAGAGGGAATGCTGAAGTTTAAAACAATAGCCTTCATCGACACAAGAATTACTGCTTTTGGTAAAAACTAGTTTTTGAAAAAAGCTACTTTAATGTTCAGCGCTATAAATAGGAACTCCAAGTTGCTGTAAGACACTCGTGTGTACGAGAGAGTGTGCATGCCTGGGAGGTTGCTTGTCCGCGCGTGTATTTGCACGTGCAGAGGCAGATGAGCGCAGGAGGGTGCGAGGGCATTATCCCTGGGGAGCTCCTGCAGTGCTTGGGTTTGCCCTGAGCACAGGGAGATTGCTCATTCCTGAAGGCTCCTGATGGCCGAGGACAGCAGCGGCTCCCTGTTTCTCAGCATAGTTCCAGATTTAGATGTTCCTCCATATCACGTGATACAAACGTGCTCTTTTTTTACCTTCTCTTATTCACAGGAGATTTAACACAAAACTAAACTAAGAAGAAGGGGAAGCTGAGAGGAAGAGTTTGATTTAACTCCTGTTAGTGACTCATAGACCTCCTGTTCTCTTCATTTTGTTTAGATTTATTCTGAAACATAAGAATTTACCATTTAGGTACATGAAATACAAGGATAAAGTCAGCCCTAAAAGTTCTGCTTAATTCCTGCCTTTCTGAAATCTGCTGTGTCTTTATAAGAAGGGTGTATGGAAGAATGAGATGGAAGGTTAAAATCTGATCTTTTTGCTGGGTGCTCTGTTTTTTCCTGTGAAAATTACTTCTTCCACCTAACTCCACCCAGGAAAAAAGAAAAAAAAAAGCCTTCTCGATCTACAGCACTTTGTTAAAACACCTACTTTTCCAAATAACTTAAAAATCATTTGAATGCTGGATGAAATCGTAAGTCTAACGCACCCAATTTGCTACATTAGTTGAATTTTGCAGCTTAGACACTAAAGCTGCACTTGCTTTGGTTTTATGCTATCTCTTGGTGGCTGCTCATGTTGCCTGCAGCCTTGCACCGGCTTTGCATAACGCCAGGGGAACAAGCTATTTCAAGAAAATATCACTCTCTGTTGCCCAAAGCCCGTTTGTTTTCCCTGTGTGCCGAAAGGCCAAAAGGCAAAGCAGCTGCTGTCATTCTGCTGTGCGAGGGGAAAAGCTCCGGCTATGAAATCTGAACCCCTTATGCAGCGTGGTGAAACGGAGTCCTCAATGTACGGAATTAGGAAAAAAACACTTTCTAAAAATAAATTCACCCCTTTAGGTTTTAAGATCATTGGCATGCTTTCAGGTTTTTTTCCCCCAATACTGCAAGCAAATCTCGTGTTTAAGAGCTGAGCCATGTCAGTTGTTATTTTAATCCCACCAGCTTCCCACCTTCAGGGGTTTGTAGGTAAGAACGCAGCTACCTTTCAGCCTGTGGTAACTTGCTGGTTGGCAAATGCGTAAGTCCCGACCCTGCTCTGTGGATGAGGCGCGTCTGAACTCTTGGGTATCGGTTCTGGGCTCTGCAGTGCTGTGGTGCGTGTAATGCTGAGGGAAGAGATGCTTTTTGTATGTGATTACCTATTATAAGCAATGTACTACCCATCCTATCAACGTGCTTAATCCCAAATCATACTTATCTAGGGTGTAAAGAAGCCCTGTGGGTTAATGAAGGCAGAGAAGCTGGGGAAAAAGAGAAAAAAAAGGAAAAAAAAAAGAAAGAAGCTGATAATTAGCAGAACTGTGGCAGTCATCTGGAAGTCCTTGGGCAGATGAGTAGCCTTTACCAGAGATTTTGCCCTGAAAGGCATTATTAGCCTAGTGCAACGTGCCCAAGTGAGAGTACTCAGTTATCTGAGGATTGCATGTATTCATCCATGATGCAAGGAAAGACGCAGTTTTACTTTTGCAGGGGGTAGCAGTCTTTCAGCAGGATCACGATTTTGCCCTAGTTTACCCAGATCACCTGTATCACTATCAGAAGCAGTATGCGATATGCGCTGTTTAATATCTTCCCTTTTTGGAAGTCCTTTTCCCCTTTGAATAGGGAAGAAAAAAAAAAAAAGGACAAAAAAAAAGCTGGCTGCATTTTGAATCCATCTCTTCTTTTTGGACAGTCCCATCTTCATCAATACATCGTCAAAGGCTCTCATTTGGATGCTGCATTGTGCTAATCTGTACCAAGATACAATTACATCAGTGACATATTGCTAAGGAAGCACTGCCAACTGGCAGGGATGGCTTTCGCGATTCTCACTAACTGTTACACCATTATTTTGAGAGCGATGAATTATTTTTTGAAAGCCTGAGTACCGGTTTTAGAAAGGGAAAGAGCGTATGACCACACGCACAGCAAAGCTGCTGAAAGCTAACCCAGCCTGTTATGTTTATAGTTTTAAATGACTGATGGAAACTTTCTGTCTTTGTTTTTGCAAGGGAAAAAGCATCTGCCCTTGCAACTGCTGGTTAACAGGCTCTTTTCTCCATATGAAGTGGATCCAATTATATGCTCTAGGCCATCCCAAGAGAAGCGCAGTGTGTAGCTCAAAGCAGGACTATTTAATAAAGGAGAGACGTCGCACTGTTGAGAGAGTGTAATCTTTGCTGCACTTAAAACAGGCTGCACTGAAAGGGAGTTTGCCTTTCCTTCTCTTCTGAAAATAGCAGTTGTAATGGCAGGGAGGGAAGTACACAGTGACTTAAATTTTAGGGCCAATCGTTCCTTATTTTCCCTTCTGTTTTCTGTTATTATTCTCCGTTGAATTTTATTTATGTTATACTAAAATATGTACAGGGCGTATTTTTGTTTCATCCAAAGCCCCACGAAAAAAAGTGGTGCTCGTCCTGCTGACTTTGGTGACCTTTGGATAAAACTGCTCGTGCTGTTTCTATGACAGTTATGGCAATAAATTCAAAGATCTTGCAGACAAAATAAGTTTTCTTGACATTTATAAAAAGTGACAAATTATCTTTAAACATTTCTGGAGGAAAAGCTGCACACTACGAAGGCATTTCTCGGTGTTCCAATTTCTTTTATTACATTTTGGGGTTGTACTTTTGTCATCCTGGAAATCTGTGTTACCTGCTTGAATTCAGTTTACAGTATTAAATAAAACTGTATTCTTCAATAATTATTTCTCCCACTATCCTTCTCTCCTCTGTCATTGTCAGCCATTCCACTGTCTTCCACCCAGTGCACTTTTTCCAGCTCAAGGACGGAATGTCTGCTGATGGCAACTGGGAAAATGCCATAAAACAGTTGTTTACAACAGATAATAATTTGGTCCCCTGTAATTTTTGAACTCCTTCTCCATTAACGGCCTGATTAAATTATTCTTCCCTATCCTCCACACCAGTAAAATTTGCCCTTTTCTCGTCAGCCTTATAACAAACAATTCTTAAACCAACCAGCTTTTGGTCATATTCTAGAGAGTTGTTCCTTCTAGCTTCCTTAGTTGCACATCTTTTTTGCCTTAAAACTTACAAAGAAAATATTTTCTTATTCTCTATATTACATGAGCCACAGCACCTCTTAATTGGCCTCATCCGTTTGATCTTGTTTCCACCCCTTCAGTGATCCACATGAAATCTTTTGCTCGGCGCAGGGCAATGAGCGTTTCAGCAGGATAAGCAGCTTGAGTGACTTCTGTGGGTCAAGGATTGAGCATTAAGCTCTTTTGCAGTCAGAGATCATACACGGCTGCCTACTAATTTGTAGAAAGAGAAAGCGCTGGGAATACTTATGTCGATAAATACTTGCACAAACATTCCTGCTGGAAGCGTCAAAAACATTCTCTGTAATACAGCTAGTGGTGGGTGCCCACATAATGTGTTTTACTTCTGTTTCTGACTTTGGCCTGGCTTTCTAAAAGGCTTTTCTGAACCTTGTCTCTTTGTAAGCTCCAGGACGGATTGCATTAGTCAGGTGGGATAATTTCTGGTCCCCAATTAGGGAGCTGTAATTTGACCTGGACAGGAGCACAAGTTGTACAACTTTTTTCTAGCACGGAGATTCCGAACAAGCGTATTTGCATGAGTGCTCGTAGATGTTTACAGCTTGAATATTTATGTAAGTACATTTCCATGCAGAAGTCAAACATTTCTTGAGAATCTGAAATGTATGTTTGGTCTTATTTTTCTTCAACATGTTTCCCTTTCTGTCCTAAATCTTACAGATAATAGAGTTATCTGATGATCCTCTTCAGTTTTTCCTCAATTTTTCTTCTTTTCTTTTTACTGAGAGGACTCTTTACTTTTCATTCATGAAAATGATTCACTGTTCATTTATTCCAGTATGCTCTTGCTGAGACTCTGCAGGTCACTTTATAGCCTACTGTGCCAGCAGTTAACTGAGATTCTTTGGTCTGTTTTCTCTTTCTAAAGCAACTATTTCCTCCAAATGGATAGCGTAATCCAGTGTAGTTTAAAGCCAAGTTATTTCTGCTAGGAACACTTCATAGTTTACTGGTTTAACTTCATGTACTCAATAGCATTATAGTGTCCTTCTTGTTAATGACCCATCTTTTGGCTTTCCGCTCCTATACTCTCTCTGCCTGTATGGGGTGGGGTGGCTCAGATTTTGTTAAACGGGCAAACCTTAATGTTCATCTTAGTTTTCCGTGTGAAAATAATGGTAACTGTGGGCTCCAGTTCTTCACAGCACGCTTCACCGGGGTTATATTTAGAACTTCCTTCCAGTCCCATTAGGAAGTGATTAAATATCAGTGTGGAAACAGGGTACGTTGATCAACAGGTGAAGAATCCCCAGGGGGCCTTTCTGGCAGATTATCAAAAGGTCTTTCTAGGTGTTAAAATCCATTGTCTCAGTATGGCCTTTTTTTTTTTTTTTTTTTTTTTTTTTTATCCTACAGTCTAGTATGCAGCCACTTCACCTCCTCCCTTCTTCTCCGTGGGTAACAAATGAAAAATTTTAAAGGCTGATGAATACTGCGCGTTTTCACAGTAGGGCATGTGTTTAGCACAGGTGTTTCTGAAATAGTATCATGTTGGTAAAGGGCACTGTGCTTGATGGCTTTACAATTTCCATTTCTATCCTTGTGAAGTAGGATCCTTCCGTATGTAACACAGGCTGCAATTTAAGTCTATAAAAAGGATGGTTAGCTTAAGAGTAGAAAGGGTGGGTTTGGATCTTCGCAAAGCAGAGCGTCAGCCAGTGAAGCTGTCAGAGATCTGGCAGACCCAATAAAACTGTGGGTCTGCAAATTTACCCTGGTGAATGTAGCCCTTTTAGGCTCTGGAAACCACTCACGCTGAATTGCTGACTTTTTTAAATTCTAATTGTTATTCCTAAATGCTTGTCAAATTATTTCAGTCAAGGACGGATTGATAGACTATTATTTTCTTCTAGTCACTATTTACTAAACATGTTGTAACTGTGTTACATTTTATTGTATTTCTATTCGAATTATCAAAATTTTTAAAAGAATAAAAAAAAAAACTATGTTGCATAACAAATACAACAGTTCTGGTACAAATGATTACTTGTGCTGAAACTCATGAAACTTGCAAGTGAAATGAACATTTTTACATAGCTGTCAGGGAATTCTCACAAGACTGCAATATAATTCAGTACAACACAGCAAACAATGAATAACACAGCTCCAGAAATAACAGCAATCACAACTCAATGCTTTAATTTATGAATGTATTTGCACATTAATTTTGTATTTATGTAGCCGAGGATGGATGCTTTGTTTTTCTTCCATGTCTTCTTTTCTATTGGCAATGTTCTATTGTTATTTTCATTACTATTATTATTAGGTTTTGTTATTTTTTTTGGTTTTGTAATATCCTAGAACTGCAGAGCCAAATAATAAACAAGGCTTTCTTGTGCAAACTGCTTTGCTAACATATGAAGAAAGAGATATTAGCTATCCTGAATATGCTATGGGACGCAAAGAAAGGAAAATGGAGTAAGGCTGGGAAGACATAAGAGTAAAATGACTAAATTTTGCATCATGTTTAGAATGTCAGATAATACAGGGCCAGACTGTACATTTGTGCTTAGAGTCTAAAACAAAATAGGCATAAATACAACCTCCTTTTTACTTTGCCAGTGATGTGTTGGGGCGGGATTTTTGATGTTTCACTAGTAGCTCTAGCTGCAAAGGAATGCAGATACAGTAGTACAGTCCCACATCTGTCTCTGAATGCATAGGGAAATGTAAGCCTATTACTCTTTCCTTCAGACAGGAAGGTTCTAAGAAAATCTCATGACTCCAGGGTGCTACGAGGGTGCCTAGAGCATCCTTGGTCAAGAGGTTCAAAGGTAACAGAGGAAAAACATATGTACAGGACTCTTACCTAGCAGGTGGGTAACAATCTCAGATAAACCATAAATGTTTTTTCTCCCAGATTACCCTTAACCATCCTCCTGGCAGAGCATTGGACACCTTAACATCAGTGATATAATTTGCCTGTATCTGTAGCAATCTGTTCAAACTGGTTACGTTACACTTTGGAGTGCAGACCCTGCACATACTTACACCATAGTCAAGAATTTCAAGTTTGTCTGCTTGCTTTTGACAGAGAACTTAATGTAGAAGCTGCGGCTTTGGGGCTTTTATTTTTTCATTCTTCATGCACAAGACTGAATTTAAAAATGGTCCTCCTGTTTCGTATTCCGTACTCCCTGCCACCACTTGTAGCCCTCTTTAGATAATTTTAGATTTTCCTCTGCTTTTAACGTCTAGTCTAGCATTTGAGCCAAGACCTACTTTCTTTTTGTGACACAGTCACTCCACTGACCTTGTGCCCACCTCTTTTATGAAAAACGAGCAATAATGAAAGTCACATTCAGAATGAGATCCTGATGTAGGGATCCTCTGCTAAATGTTATCTCATATTTCAGCAGCTTCGCTGGCTCCAGCACTTGGAAACATTTACATTCCCTGCTGGCTGGGATGGATGTTTTTTTAAAGTGTTGTTCTAAGCTTGTCATTCAATATGTGCTTAGCCAGTTCATTCAGACTCACTTTCTGAGAATGCGCTTGGCAGACGAGCTACAGGGAGCAGAACGATGCTCTTATGAGTGGATACATACTGTTCAATCCCATTTTGAGGCAGTATCTCTCCTTTCTCAAACACAATATAGGTACTAAACATGGAATATTTTGAGGAATGTGTCTTATCTGTCTCTCCAGTAGCTATATTTATTCAGTGTTAATAAACTGAGCATAGGGGTAGGAGGTCCTGATTCCCCTGAGAAATTTAAACTGCCTGTGAAAGTGAGGTTCCCAAAATATTGCCTTCATGTGTATGAACCGTCTCAGGTTTTCCTCTCCTGCAGAAAGTTTCCATGCAATTTTGTAAAATGTTTTCTCATTAAGTCACTTTAAATAAAACCAAAGCAAGTGCAATGAGGAAATCACAGTAATACGGAGTAGTTCAGTATTGATCTGTTCAAATGATTATGCTCAATCCTACTTGGAAAAGAGGATTTGGGTTGAAATTTGCGTTGCCTCTGACTCACTTGGTTATGTACCTTCCTTAATGGGATGTTCCAGATCAAGATTGATCTGGATGTTCCAGATCAAGGAACCCCCAGCTGACTGGAGGTTGGCAAATGTGACACCCATCCACAAGAAGGGCCGGAAGGAGGATCCAGGGAACTACAGGCCAGTCAGTCTGACCTCGGTGCCTGGGAAGGTCATGGAACAGATCCTCCTCAGTGCCATTACACGTCACATGCAGGAGAACAGGGTGATCAGGCCCAGTCAGCATGGGTTTGTGAAAGGCAGGTCACGCCTGTCAAACCTGATCTCCTTCTATGGTAAGGTGACCCATTTAGTGGATGAGGAAAAGGCTGTGGATGTCGTCTACCTGGATTTTTGCAAAGCTTTTGACACCATTTCCCACAGCATTCTCCTGGAGAAACTGGCTGCTCGTGGCCTGGACAGGTGTACTCTTCGCTGGGTAAAAAACTGGCTGGATGGCCGTGCCCAGAGAGTGGCGGTAAATGGAGTTAAATCCAGTTGGTGTCCAGTCACAAGTGGTGTCCCCCAGGGCTCGGTGCTGGGGCTGGTTCTCTTTAATATCTTTATCAATGATCTGGATGAAGGGATCGAATGCACCCTCAGTAAGTTCGCAGATGACACTAAACTGGGCGGGCGTGTTGATCTGCTTGAGGGTAGGTTGGCTCTGCAGAGGGATCTGGACAGGCTGGACCGATGGGCTGAGGCCAATGGTATGAGGTTCAACAAGGCCAAGTGCCGGGTCCTGCACTTGGGTCACAACAACCCCATTCAACGCTACAGGATTGGGGCAGAGTGGCTCGAAAGCTGCCTGGCAGAAAAGGACCTGGGGGTGTTGGTGGGCAGCCAGCTGAATATGAGCCAGCAGTGTGCCCAGGTGGCCAAGAAGGCCAACAGCATCCTGGCCTGTATCAGGAATAGTGTGGTGAGCCGGACTAGGGAAGCGATCATCCCCCTGTACTCGGCACTGGTGAGGCCCCACCTCGAGTACTGCGTTCAGTTTTGGGCCCCTCGCTACAAGAGGGACATTGAGGTGTTGGAGCGTGTCCAGAGAAGGGCTACAAAGCTGGTGAGGGGTCTGGAGGACAAACCTTATGAGGAACGACTGAGGGAGCTGGAGTTGTTTGGCTTGGAGAAGAGGAGGCTGAGGGGAGACCTTATCACCCTCTACAACTACCTGAAAGGAGGTTGTAGAGAGATGGGGGCTGACCTCTTCTCCCTGGTGACAAGTGATAGGATGAGAGGAAACGGGTTCAAGTTACGTCAGGGGAGGTTTAGATTGGATATTGGGAAACACTTTTTCACTGCAAGGGTTATTAAACATTGGAATAGGCTGCCCAGGGAGGTGGTGGATTCACCATCCCTGGAGGTGTTTAAAAAAAGGGTAGATGGGGCACTTAGGGACATGGTTTAGAAGTGCTTTTTGTCAGGGTAGGTTAAAGGTTGGACTTCATGATCTTAAAGGTCCCTTCCAACCTCAGCAATTCTATGATTCTAAGGGCTTGTCTAGAAGCTACTGATCTTTGGGTTGGGTTTTCTTTTCAGTGGAAATCAGGACATGATGGCTGTTGCATGCAAAAATCTCCTGCTGTAATGGAGTCAGGATGTTCAAGGGCACTGACCTGTATTTAATATCTTGGAAGCGTTTCTACGTCCATTGATTTAAACATAGCCACAGTCCCCTTTCAGCCCCAACTGAAATTTGTGAAAATCGTACTGCTCGTCACTCACGGGGACTGCAATGATTCTTGTGGTTTCTAACTGTATCTCATGATGTCCTTTATAAAGTTTGATTGCTCACAGGTTTTGCCTGTATCTCATCCAGAATTACACCAAATGAGGTGAGCTTTATAATCATACCCCAAAGTACCAGAGTTGTCATCCTCTATGTTTCCATTGCTTCCTAGCAAAATGAAAATGAGATATGCCACAGTTCTAAGCCCAGCTTCGCTTATAATTCTTTCTAAGAGTACTTTGGGTGCAGTCCTTCAAATACAAAATATAATGTGCTTAAAACTCTTACAGTTCTTTTCTTAATCTTAGACAAGTTTAACATTTCAATGGCTCACTTGTATTTTGGCATGCCTTACTGGATTTGTCCTGGGAGTTTATGACTACATGTGAATATAACGACCCAAGGCATCCTTTAAAACAGGTCCATGATGTAACTTGATAGTACCAACATTACAAAGTAAAAAAGAAGCTGGTTTTGCCTTTTTTATTTTTTTGGACCTGCTTTTGAATTTCCTAATGAGTATTTCATAACAACCATTTCCCCAACTGTATTTTTAAGCCATTGCTTCATCTCTGTGTCTCTGTTTCCTCTTTCATTTGGTCACATGCATACATGGTGTAGCCAATATCAGCAAGTTACTATAAGTAGGGCAATCTTCTTTACAGTGGCTAGAATCTTTGTCTCAATCAAGATACCAGCATGGACTGGGAGATAAGGATGCAAACAGGCTGACGACAAAATCCTCAGATCCTGTGGAAGTGTAAATACTCCACAAAGCTCTAGTGCAGCGTTGGTGGGATGGAGTCAAAAGCTTCTAAGTTGTCCAAAGTAAAACTTTTATACCTCCTCATAAATGGTCTATTGGATTATGGTAAGAGTTGGAGGGTCTTTGCCTTTACCTCTGGACAACATAGCCTAAAAGCTAACTTGGGGAAAATATATTTACAAGCCAGAGGCAAAGCAGTATCAAAATACTACAGACTGTCTTTCCTCAGCCAGCCCTTGAACTCTGTCAACAACCCTAATAGCTTCAATATTTCTAATATTAATACATCAATACCACTCTAATAACCTTAGAGAGTTTGTTCCTGTGATGTGTTAGTTAGGATCACTGGAGCTTTTTTAGGAACAAGTGTTTGAAGAGAGACGCAAGGGCATACCTGTACACTTGGCAAGGGTGGTATTTTTTGAGGTTTCATTTTCATTTCATGTTGATGGCTCTGCCACAGTGTAAAATTCTCAGGAAACAGACTCCACTGTCATTTGCATTTACATGGGAGCAAATCTGGCACTGCATCATTTAAGTCTGAGAAACAATTTTTGGAGGAGTGTTCACAGCATTCCCAGCCAAAGGTACAGTGGGTTCCATTTGGAACCTAAGAAACCCTAAACCACCCCTCATTTATTCTTTTCTTGATGAAAATTAGAGCAAATAAAGATTTAACTTTTTCTAGCCTAACAATGAAAATTAGTGCAGCAGCTAGTTGTCAGCTAACGTTTTCATTTGGCCAAGAGCCCTGTTTGCAGCTGCGGAGCACTCACACATCACTTCAGGCTCTTGTTGCACAGCAGCTCAGGCATCAAACAGCAAAACTGGTGTCAGTTACCTGAATAATGACAGTTTAGACTGGTGCCAGTCTGGACCCCTGTTTACGTGTCTAGATTCATACTTAAATGCCTATAATTAAATACTCAGGTTCAATCATTCAGCCTTCGGACCACAAACGTAATAGCTACGAATCAATTTGCTCTGTGATTTTATCAGGAGGGGTACTGCCTTTCTGTGCTATCTATTGCAGTTCTTTAAAAAGCAGTGATGCAGAACAACCCACCCAAAGCAACATTTGTAAGCCTGTTCAGAAACTGAGGGTTAGAAATAAAAGGCATTTGATCAGCCTCTGAGTTTGGCTTCAGAAGTCGGTGGAATATTTCTTTGACTTCGCTGGGCTTTGAATCAAGCCCTGTAAGACACCATGCAAAAAGGGAGAGAGGTGGCCTATTATTTTGTAATAGTGCCTCTGACTTTTTTCTCTCTTCTGGATCCTCTTTTAAGGCTTCACCTGTTCTGACTAAACCAGTTGGCACCTGACTTTTGGATAATGGCTCAGCTGAAGCACACATATGCAGCAGGCTGGGTTTACCCTTTGACTTCCATCTCCCCTTTCTGATACGATGGATGACATTTGGGTTGCCTTACAGCAGAGCTTCTGAAGCTGAAAGCTTTGCTTATGCGTGCTGCTGAGAGATGCAGAGGTGATCACAGATCAGATGCACCCTTTCCTGTCGAACACTTGGCGCTCTGGTTAATTACAGAGATGGAAAGGCCCTTTAAAGACTTGCTTTGATTCTGTCTCTCCCTCATCTTTATCTTGCCTCCTGCATTTTATCAATTACCTAAATGTGGAAACATCCTTTAGCTTTTGTCTACCCAGGATTGTCTTTAAAAGGCACGAAGTATTTTGACACACAAAGATCATTTTCTCCCCTCCCCGCTCTCTTCTCTAAAAAGGCGGTTAGATCACATGCTTTGTTTACTCTTTTGACATCTGTCCAATTCAATTATTATCAGCTACCATGGTAATGCCTTGATTGCCTTGACAAGACGTCACTATATTATAGCAGCTGCTTTGCAGAGCAAAGATAGAATAGCAGGGCAGAGACTGTATAGAGAGGTGGTTCACCAGTTAAGTGGTTTAAGCTGAGAAAGTCTTTAATAAAAAAAAAATCTGAAGTGGTCATTAATGTAATGATTAAAAAGCAAGTTGGATCAGTGTTCAAACTTCTCTGTTATGGCGTGCTCGTGGTGCTCTAAATGGAAAGCATCCCTTGTTTCATGTCTGACCACTTCTTGATTACCCCTAATGCCTCATCATAATAAATGTAGTGCTAATTTGCTGAGATGTTTCAAGCATTAATTCCTCCCTGTAGTTACTTAGACAAGAAATGCTCTCTTTTTAGTGTAAAAGCTTGCCAAGTTCTACCCACAAATAATTTTTAAAAGTAATTAAAGCAAAAAGGCTCAACCATGTTTTGCTGAAAGAATCATGAAATTATAATCATATCTATAATTTATTCTGATGTTTCAAAATTACATGGATATCAGGTTTTTTCCCTGGTGATTTTGTATTCTATTTTGCCTAAAGGAGCGTTTAGGGGAGTATATTGACTATATTTGAATCTGACCCACTCAATTACTTTATTGTTTACAGTGACCATCCACTGAAATTTAGATGTATATGTTTCAAATTATGATGTCACTAGTTCAGTTAGATTTTCTTGTTAATCTACCGAGAGAAACATTAAATATTAAAAGGAATGTAGGAGCTATTGTATATAGTCTCATGGTTCTACATATCTATTTTGCCTGATTTTTAAAAAAATTAATTATTCATTGATGACTTTGAAAACTAAACCATCCCTGATGGTTCGATCATCGGACCCTGCAGGCCTCTCTAAATACTTACTTTTAAATAGAAATCATCATGGCTTTTTTGCCGTTCTACAATGTGACAAGTCATTGACCAAAGCGTCCTCACTTTGTGTTGTTCCATGTCATACGCAGATAATGTAGTATTGCTGTATTTCTTTGATCTTAATTTAAGAAAAAAATTTAAGAAAAAAAAAGAGAAGATATTATTAAATAGGCAGTTCATGTTGCATCTTTACATAATTGAGTGAAGTCACGTCATAAGGAAAAATGGGTTGAGATTACAAAAGAATCTTGGGATTCAGATGCATGATTTAGATCCATGTCTTGTATTAAAGTTAATGAGAATGCCAATGAGTCCTCTGCATCATTTTGAATATCTCAGCAAAAAGCTGCAACTTGAGGCTTTTTAGAAGTAAATGATTATTGATGTACATATCCTTCATATTGAAATTAATTTAATAGCCAGATAAATATGGTAACCAAATGTATTTCATATGAAGTGTCATTTTTCTTTACACTACACAAGCAGACAATACTAATGCAGCAAGAGAAATAGGCTAAAAATATCTCGCAAGCCATGGGACCATTAATCTTGTTTCCCACCTCTTCAATATCAAAACCTGAGCTCATTTTGACAAGAGGAAACATAGACTCTCTAAATTAAATGTTCAATCACACGTGATCTTGGAGATGTTATTCATAGACTATTAAATATATATATTATTATATGTAAAGACATAAGCTTGTTAATTTTAAATGGCTTCCTTGTAACTTTGGATATCGATACAGTTAACCTTTCTTCAAGGGAAGAAACGTTCCGAGGTTCGTGTGTGTTTTAGCAAGAGTTGCATCTGTAAATTTCAAACTAAAGATAAATTTTGCCTGTTGCAAATTGTTGTGTGACTACTCTAAAGCACTTGGAAGGAAGATCATATAATAAACTGGGTGTCCTAGTTGATGGTATAACTACATGTGCTTTCTGCCTTTTGGTGTGATCCAGTTCCCTTTGAAGCCCACTTCCCCTGGAAGTGTTAATTAAATGAGGAAAAAGACACATTATTCTGAAAAATAAGATTGCTATTATTGGCAATTGATATTATAGTCTTAAGTATTATTATTTTTACTATACCTCTACTACGATGGTTTCAAAATACTTGTGCAGCTTATAATAGTGAAAATACGCATGTGTCTTAAGTTATTTGTAAATCATTCCACTTTGCAATAACTCCAGTAGGTGACAAAAAGAGAATATTTTAAATGACCATATTATTTGGGAGATGAAACGCTTTGGGAAAAGCATAAAAATGAATTTCTAAACAGAGTTCAAACTACTTCACGTGATATAATTTCATACGGTTGTCATTTCTGCTTTTATTGCTCCGCAAGTGGTGAGACATTGTGTGACTAGACAAGTTTTTCCTTGCTGGAGGATTTCTTAAGAAGGTTGTTTTATGCAGTTTTATGAAATGCCAGTTATTTTTCAGTTAAATAGTTTCCAATGAGTTTCCTTAGGAAGCCTCCATCAGTCCCTTTCATTCCCTCAAAACTTCAAGGATAGGTTCAAATCTTACCTTGAATACTCTCTCAATTCTTCTTTACTTTTTCTTTGCTCTGTGATGTTTATAGAAATGCGAATTTGGAAACACAAAACCTGTACTTAGAAGGACATGAGGGCTGAGGTACACAGCACCATCAAAAGAGGCACAGAGTGGGACAGAACCTTGCCATATGACTTCTGATTCTCTAGCAGGGCACATTAAGAAAGAATTTAAGTAGGTATCCTGTTGTGTCTAAACCCTAGAAAAATATATTGTATAATATGTGCTTTTATGTATTCCTTTTATCACTTTTCTCAGTTTGTGTCACAACATTAATGCTTTCTTAATGTTGTTTTTGAGCATAAGTTAGACTTTTTTTTTTTTTCCTGATAGTTAAGAGCTCGACAGAATTTTTTAAGTTGTGATTAGAGCATGCCTCCTGACTATATTTGCAGTCCCTGTTTGATTTTCAGTTGTTAGGAAAAATACATCTGTGTTTTTGCTAAGAGTTACCTTGGAGTTCTGTGCATTGGCTGCTAAATCCAATACAAGGCATAAACGTTATTTTATGGGAAAAAAATTAACTCAGTCGATGTTTTTTTTTTTTTCTCTTTAGCATTATTTGTTTTGGGGGTGAACAACCTCTTAGTTTAGAGACTATCGTTCACTCACAGAATAACACTTGCATCCCACCATCTCAGATGCTCTTATCCTGTCCGTGTCACTAAGGAGTCCATGAGACTTTCTGCACATCAACTTTTTAACTTTTGCCTTTGTTCCAGAGGCAAATTTTCTTAATTTTGAATTTGACTAACAAGTTATGTGGCTAAATCAAAAAAAAAAAAAAGAAAGAACATCAGATAAAATGTCCACGTAAAAAAAGTATGATTGACAAAAATATTTTATTTGTAGTTTTATTTTCGTCTTGGCTATTAACAGCATTTTTGCAAAAAGTTTTGGGTGTTTTCAGGGGTGGAAAATCCTGTTATTTTCCAATTTATTTATTTTCACATCCTCAGGAAGGTCTGGATCAAGTGAAGGCTGGTTAAGGTGCTGCGTTGCACAAAGGAGATGGGGATAAAGGGTCACATTTCTTTTGACCATGTCCCACATAATCCTTTTGGCAGCATCTCTCTGTGACTTCAGGAACTTGAAGGAAGAATCAGGCTGTAAGCAGATAAAGCTTAGCAAGAATTTAACTGGCTTTTGGATCTGACCTGGTTTGTAAGGGGTTGTGGAATCCATCAGGCTGGAAGTCATAAATGTGCCTGTTTTATGCTCTCATAAATTGTGTTACCCCATAGTCTACTGAAATATGCAGATGCCGCTGAGGATAATCAAGCATAGCATCTTCTCCTCATATTTTAATATAAACTAGCTTATCAGCTGATAAGAAAAAAGATGCATGTCATGTAATCAAGGAAAATGAGATAAATATTAGCATATTAAATCACCTCTACCCATAAACGTTATTCCGAGCATTCAGCATTTCAAGGTGAGAATGTCCTCTCTGAAGAGAAGAAAACTTCTATGTGTATAAAATAAAATTAACTTAGCAAGTAATTTTCTTTTTTCCCTTTGCAATTATCTTTGATATTTGCCTTTGAGTAAGAATTCTCTCTTTCAGAATCTAACTTTTTTTTTTACCACTCTGTCCTTGGATTAAAACACTTTTTATGGCATCCCATTTGTTGCCATGGAAATGAATGTAATGACAGATTCAACATTGTGGATTCTCTGGAAGAAACAATATGGGAGGAAGTGTTGGGGGAAAAAAAGGCAAATACTGAATTTGAATAGGTTCCTTTTGGAATTAGCGATTGTGAGAATAATGGATATTGACTGAAAGAAGAATGGCTTAAAATCTAATGTGCACACCATGTTTTGAATCTGTAAGAAAAAAAAAATATTTTTTTTTTTCCTTCGGAAAGCTACATTTTGCAGCTTTGACCACCTAAGACAGTGATGTGTCACTCTAGCTTGGAAGGAGACTTCTGAAGAGCTGTGTCCTTGAGGAGAGCTGTGTCATCTCTGTGCTTATTCATCAGGAGTGGGGCTGTGTCAGCCAGCTGTTTTCCTGCCCAGCTGCTTTGCAGAGATTCAGGGTGATGATGGACTTGCCTTTTGTTATATTTTGGGCATTTGGCTAGAGGCGCGCGTGTTGCTAACAGAATCATGCCAGTCTGCTGCATCTCCGCACATCTAGATTTTGGGCAGATGCCACAGGCTTACAGCTGTGTCGGATGCAATGGTTGCGCAGGTCTCGACAGCTTCTTTGCTGATGATTAGCTTTCACTGATTAGATGTTACTGAGTCATCAGGCAGGAAAGGAAAAGTTCATGCTTTGTTTTCTTTTTGTGATGAGTAACTGTTGATGCCATGGGGTCTATTGAAACCAGTCCCTCATGCTTGTGCAAAAACTATTTCAGAAAAAATGTTAGCTTGCTGCTCTGGAGGTGGTTAGTGCCTCCAAGTCTAAGGAAACTTTCAGATTTTCCTGCTCAGACGAGTGAAACTTGGGGTCTGCGTGTTTTTCGCCATTTCACCATGCAAATATAGAATGCAGCTGTAATTGCTGCCTTGGGATGCTTCAGGATCATATCACTGATCTAGTCATTTGGAAGAAAGATGGGCTTTCTTGTAGCTGTAAAGGCTGATACTTTTTCCAATCACATAAGGATGTTTCCCTTCAGTAGTAGATGAGTGATGGAAAACTCATAAGAAAGGGATATGCCAATTTCTTCTCTCTGACTAGCTATGCTCTTCGGGAATGTTAATAACTGTGGAAATGGCCTTGGCTCGCTTTTCAGGAATGAAATAAGATTGACTTTCTGATGTCCATTATATGCCCTCAGGGATCAGTATTATGATCAAGATCAGTGTCTGTCTTTTTGGAGCTGCAAAGAAGGGAGATGTCTCCCTTGCCACCTCACCTGGCCATATAGCTTCTCCTTTTCTACAAGCTCCAAAACATGCAAACAGACTGATTGGGTTTGGAGACCCAAAGCTGTATCATCTTGCTGTGGCGCAATAAAATTCCCCATAACAGAGAAATATTCTAAAACATTTGTTCTCTATGTGACTTTCTGATTACCTAAATTCAGTCTAGTGCTAATTCTTTGGAGGAACTCTCATCTTCCTGAACTGATAGGGATTCTTTGGAACTTCAGGGATGCATGTTATCAATGATCTGTCAGCCCTAACAATAAATATGATGTCATATTTTGATGGCTACAGGCTTTGGATAAGCCTGTAACTGACTTGTTCTATACTTCAGTATCCTCTACTAAGGTAAAAACATCACTTTTTCTATTCGTATTCTATTTTAATAGAAATTTTATCAAGTTCTCCTTGAAAGGGACAGCTTTTAGCTATATTTTTTTTTTTGCTATAATCAAACAACATAATCTTCTGTCATTCAGTCTTAGATGTCATCGTGACATTATGATGATCTTAGATATAGCTGAAACATATTTAGCATATTTAGTCTTCAGCTGCAAAAATTTAGTTCAATTCAGTGCTACTAGATGGAAGCGCCACAGAGGGTAATCTCACAGAGGCAAGGGTCAATTCTCCATCATTGTTTTTCCAATTTAATCAAAGGGACCTTAAAGTGTTTTTCCCTGCATGCTCTTCGCAGCTACTGTTGCTATATCTGTCCACAGATATCAGTCTAATTTATCCTATGAACATCGAGGATAGATGTTCAACGCTCCCCTTAATCTATATCAGTGCTCAGCTCCTCTTACTGTTTCACTTGCATTTTCCATACTACACTTCATAACACAGACTATTCATTTTCTCTTTATGGCATTTCTTTTTTTATTTATTTAAAGAATGTCGTACAGCCCGCATGCAGCTGTCTTGTCTCTGGACTAACCAGTAACAGCTCTTTCAGTCTTCCCCCATAGGTAATATTTTCAAGTCGTAGAATGATTTTTATTGTTCACTTGTGGATTCCCTCTAATCTCTGCATGTCTTGTATGTTGCAGTGTCCCACGTGGATCAGAATACTAAGGATTTACCAAAGCTGAGATGATCAGAGGCTGGAGCACCTCTCCTGTGAGGACAGGCTGAGAGAGTTGGGGCTGTTCAGCCTGGAGAAGAGAAGGCTCTGGGGGATCTTATAGCCCCTTCCAGTACCTAAAGGGGGCTACAGGAAAGATGGGGAGGGACTCTTTGTCAGGGAGTGTAATGATAGGACAAGGGGCAACAGTTTTAAACCGAAAGAGGGTAGATTTAGATTGGATGCTAGGAAGAAATTCTTTACTGTGAGGGTGGTGAGACACTGGCACAGGTTGCCCAGGGAAGCTGTGGCTGCCCCATCCCTGGAGGTGTTCAAGGCCAGGCTGGATGGGGCTTTGAGCAGCCTGGTCTGGTGGGAGGTGTCCCTGCCCAGGGCAGGGGGTGGAACTGGATGATCTTTACAGTCCCTTCCAACCCAAACCATTCTGTGATTCTATGACTAAAGGATTCTTTCACTTGCCTTACAGGCTATACTTCCAGTGGAAAAATATCTACATTTCAGCAAGACTGATTTTTTTTTCCACAGTGATACGGTACTACTGATTTGTTTTCAGCTTGTGACACACTATCTTGCCCCAGATCCTTCCAAAGAGCAGCTCTTTTGATGTCTGTTCCAGGATCTGTTCCAGTCCTAATTTGAGTAACTTTGTTATGGGTCTGCATTGGGCAATATAGCCACCTAGTCCCGCATAGCGTAATCATTCTGGGAGGAGTCCTGCTTGTGTGTGCATAAGACAGCACTACCTGATCAACAGGTAGCACCACCTAAGCCGAAGCCTGTTGTGCAGAGTCCTTAGGAATGAGAGAAACAGGGTTGCTGAGAGCAGGCAATTTGACATCCATGATTATATCTTGAAACATCCTGGTACCTAAAGTTTAGTTCATCAAGCCCATGCAGGATTTCAGTCCCACGGTCTCAAAGTGGCAATTAAGTATACCCAAAATGACACATGCTCCCTCTTTGTAAGGATAAATGCCATCCATGAGATGTATACTCCACAAGACTTTTACAGTCTACAGTTTTATACCTACAAAAGTGTGCTTTGATCAAGTTAGTGATCTGCATTTCGATGGATCCGACAGGCCTAATTAATTATTGATGTTTTGTATTGAATGTTTTATGACAAATCAGTAAAGCAAAAGCTTTGCATGTAGATATTAAAAACATTTTTATGTGGCTTTTTGGCCAGAGAATTGTATGAAATGGAATAAATCTTGAAGACACAGTATTCTAGTAAACTAGAGCTAGCAATTATATTTGAAAACACTAACAATCACTAAGCTTCAAAGAAAATCTTTTTTAAGGATTATTTTTAGCACCTAAAATTACATTTTTAACACTGCAACCTACGGACTATTTTATTTTTTAAAACACAGTACAATTTGTGAGACATAAGCATGTCCATCTAGCATTTTGTCATGCATCTGTAATTCTCCATTTGCAGTGAAGTATTGTGTCAAAACCAGACATTCAGTAAGGAAAGCTCAGAGGACACACAATCAAAGAGTGAGTAAAAGGTTTTGTGTTAGCTTCAGCTTTGGTGGAAACAAATTCTTCCTTTTTCTCACAAAATAAAGCTTCATGAGAAAATGGAATAGACAGTTGAATGTGCTCACTTCTGACATGATTTCTATAATCAAATGCAACTCCCAATGAGATCAAGAAAAGAGATTGTTTCCTTGCATTAAGTATGCTGTGCTAATCACCTTACATTTGATGGAATCAGATTCAGCCCCAATGTGTGCAACATAATGTAACCCCAAAATGTTCTGGTTTGCTCACTTTTTTTACCCATAATGATACAACCAAGCCATTTTAATGGCTCTTTTTATTTATGAAAGGAATTTTTACACTACTACCCAGAATGCCATTCATGGTATTTTCACTTTGGGTGTTTAATCAAGTTACAACGTGTGGCCTCCTGTTAAGGAACAAAGAAACTAGTAGCTCCAACATTAGTGGATCAAAGCAAACTACGGGGTATTTTCAAGATTAGTTTTTGTAAGGATCATCATGACAAGTAATGCATTTTAGTGAAAAGAGGAGATTTTTGGCTTCTGCTGCTGAAGTGGATGGTTATACTGACAATTCTTTGCTTGGTTTTGCTTTTTCTTCTTCTAGTAACAGGCCAACACTGTCCAACTTACGTCATTGACTAACTCTTCAAAACCATTCCCATAAATAGGTAGGAGATAACTAAATGTTATTTCACTTTTAAAATTATTCTTACGCTCTTCTGTTTGATTGTTTATTTATAGTTACTGAACACAGCCTATGAAAATGTCATAATTTATATGTGAATTTGAAGCAACACATTTGTTTAGCTTTTAAAGGCAGAAGAGCAAAGCATAGAGTTCTTCATCTGACTTTTAGAAAGCAGAGGTAGAGGCCCTTTAATTGCTGTAGTCCTTTGACTAATTACCTCTTATAACTACAGTTAAACTGCAATTGATTCTGTAATAATTGGGTGTTACCAGGGATGATGCATATCAGAAAGCGAATCTTTGGGGCGAAAAGATTGCCAAGTTAGGTACATTGTAATTATTCAAGGACAGACAGTTTTGAAAAACAAGCATACAAGAAGGTCGAGGTAAGCAGTTATTTTGGTTTAGAATAACCCTTCTCTGGAATGTTATTACTTGCCGTATGCCGTACCCAGCTCTAATCAGTGTCAGGAAACAGCCAACAAGCTTGTGCTTACGACTCCTGTGGTCAACCAAAGACACACGTGAAGTCGTTAAAATGGGGCAGCTCTCTGGCAGTAAATGGGAAGCTCTGAAGATTTCTGCACCCAGTCATAATTTTCAAATGTGAATCAATAAGCATGTCTCACAGAGCTCAGCATGTGGGATTTTCTGTGATTTTTTAAAGTCTGACTGTAAATCTTGCAATGGGAACTCAGTTTTTTGCATAGCTGATCTGTAAAACAGGCTAGCTGGCGCTGGGGCGTGAGATTGCAGCGATGAAAAAGTTTTGCTAAGGAATTTGAGTCTTTGATGTTCTCAGGTCATGGTGGAGGTAGAGTTCACGGGGATGCCAGTGACCAAAAGTTACAGAGATGCTGGCCTACAACTGAGTACATCTCACTTTCAATATACTGTAAGATATCAAATTGTATTAAGCACTTCCATATATATTTTCATTTTCTTAACATTTAAGGCAAGAATTTATGACTAAATTCTGACTCATTTTACAAATTTTACTTCTATCTCTTTCGTGAAGCGGTAAAAGAAAATACACATGTGTGTGCGTATGTAAATGTGCGTATACATCTTGACAAACAGTAAGATAACACAAATGACAAAGCACAGTCAACTCTTTTGGTCTTTTTTTGTTTTTCAGCGCCAGAATGGCACCTAGGAGTTTTTCAGAACTAACGCTGTTTTGTTCTCTCTCTGACTGGCAGTGGCACAATTATCCTAATAAAGCAGGTAGATATTATACCTCTAGCAAATGGAAATGCATTGAAACTTGCTTCTGGAGACACTCAAAATAGAAACTGGACAGTCCATAAATACCTCTGGAGGGTGGTTCTGGTCCTCCAGATACCTAAAAGCCCCAAGGATCATCTGGGGAAATAAGAGCTGTTGTTGCAATCATAGCTGATATTTTTGGTAGCTTCATTAGCCTCCCTAATTCATTAGCAACATAACATATCTGTTTACAGAGAGGCAGAGCATTGCAAAACATACCCAGGCTTTACTGAATAAAATAAAATATGAATATAAAATAAAATATGAAACTAAATAAAACCCTCAAATCATGTCCCAGCATGCTCTGTTCTCGGATCAAAACATAGCGAAGCCCGGGCTTATGTTCTTCAGGGGCACAGATTCCCACGTTTGCAAAAACATCTATCTAGTCAGGGGTCTGGAGGGATTTTCTCCGGAATACAGTAGTACCTGTTTCAAAATACGACTGACACATCTAATTGGCTGTTGATAGAAATGCTGCTTTTTCCTAAAGTGGAAATAAACTGAAACTAAGTGTAATGCCTGAGGATGATAAAGCGGGTAGTGAAAA